>NC_056731.1:589305257-589605257 GCF_019279795.1 Protopterus annectens | reverse complement strand
GGTGAATTGCTTACACGTGTAGATTTCTTGTCTCCCATTGACAGAATTTGCTAATGGACAAAATAGTTGATTAACGGCTTTGTTCCAGCAGAATGAAGGACAGCCACTGCCATCCCTCTGCACAAAGGTGGAGCGTCCGTCAACTCAGGCAATTATAGGCCAATCAGCCTAACTAGTCTGATCTGCAAGGCCATGGAACCCATTATCATGGACCTTATAAACACGGACATTGGCAACCTCCAAACACTTGATCCCACACAGTTTGGTTTTGTCAAAGGGAGATCATGCCTGGTAAACTTGATCACTTTCTTCGAAACAGTCACCAAAGCCATTGATGAGGGTAAAACAGTGCACACCACCTACCTTGACCTAGCCAAAGCCTTTGACACTATTCCCCACTTGGGCATAATTGATAAACTCCCCCAACAAGGCATCAACCTTGGTATGGAGAAAATTCCCTCGTGTTTCAAGGAAACAAGTATTGTCCCACTTCCGAAAAAAACTAACCCTACCTGCCTCAATGACTTCCAAACTGGTTGCCTTAACCTCAAACATCATGAACTGCTTTGAGAGGGTTGTGAAGAAACATCTATCTGTGAGTCTGTGTAAGTCCTTCGATCCACTCCAGTTTGCATACCAGGCAAATAGATCGACTGCGGATGCTATATCTGTCGCACTACACCTTGCATTAAAACACCTACAAGGGAGGAACAGCTATGTAAGGCCGCTGTACATCGACTTCAGTTGCGCGTTCAACACTGTGATACCAATGCAACTGGTGGATAAGCTCGTGAGCCTTGGAATAAACATGCATCTATGTAACTGGACTTTTGACTTTCTGATTTCTAGACCCCAGTGGACATGCACTGGAAACAACACCTCTCAATGCATAGTCCTGAATACTGGTGTTCCCCAAGGTTGTGTGCTCACCCCCTTGCTCTTCACCATCCTCACCCATGACTGCACTGCAAAACATAAGTCAAACCATATTATAAAATTTGCTGATGATACCACAGTCATGGGTCTCATTAGTGGTGGGAATGAACATAACTACAGGGATGAGATGAACACTTTGATTGCCTGGTGTGACAGAAACAATCTGCACCTGAATGTTAATAAGACCAAAGAAATTATTACGGACTTCAGGAGAAAGGCAACAGTTCACCAACCACTCACTATCAAAGGAGAGGTAGTAGAGAAAGCCAAAACAACAAGGTTCCTGGGCCTTCACATCTCTGATGACCTCTCCTGGGCTGCTAACACCAACCATATAGTCAAGACGGCTCAACAGAGGCTTCCCTTCCTGAGAAAGCTCAAAAAGGCCAGGCTCCCACTGTCTGCTCTTAGCACTTTTTACAGGGGAGTTATCGAGAGCATCCTCACTAGCAACTTCATAGCATAGTTCGACAACTGCACAGTTGCTGAGAAGAAGAAACTACAGGGGGTGGCGACTGTGGCTGAGAAAATCTTGAGCACAAACCATCCTTCTATTCAGGAGCTTTTCTTTACAAGAGCAAGAAAGAGAACATATAAAATACTTGCTGATTAGACTCCTCTGGCCCACAACTGTTTCATACAATTTGCGTCTGGAAGGAGGTACAGCAGCTTCTGCTGTAGGACTACCAGATTCAGGAACAGTTTGTATCCTACAGCTGTGAGACATTAATACAGGCACCAACCATAATACCTGATACATTGAAGCCTCTTTTTAATCCTGCTTCTCTGAGCAATTACTGCCAGCATTACTATTATACAATATGATGGTTATACTGAATCATGTCTAAGGTTATCAAGTGCAATATGGTAACTAAACAGCTGCTATTCACTAGTCTATATTTATTCTCTCTCTTAACAGTGTAGGGGTTTGGTGGTGGCTATTTATTATTTGTCACTGGATAAGGGTATTGAGTGTGTTCATGTAATATGAACTACCTTACAATGTCATATGTGTTGTTATTTTCTTTCTTATGTTATTCTTTGCTACTGCTGTATCTTTGTTGTTTGCACTGTATTTCTCTCGTGAGCTGACATTTGTAATTTCGTTTAGGCTGCACTTGTGTGGTCCTAAATGACAATAAAGTTTCTTTGAATCAACCCATATGTTACCAGATGGGTAGCTAACTGGCTCACTGATAGAATCCACTCAGTCAAAATAGGCGAAACCATCTCTAGTAGTAGACCCGTAACAAGCAACATACCCCTAGGATTGGTCTTGGGGCCTCTACTGTTTGGGATATACTTTTCTGAAGTGCAAGCCAAAACCAATGGTCTGTGCAGATGACTGCAAGCTGGGCAGTGTCATAAATTCCCCTAGTGATGTGAACATCCTCCAAGAGGGCCTTAACCAAACTAATGACTGGTGTCAGAGGCATGGCCTCAAACTGAATACCAAGAAATGAATTATTATCCCCTTTGGGGAAAATGGTGTCCCCACTAATTATCACATTAATAACAATGTACTAACCAGGCAATCAGTAGTGAGGGCCTTGGGCACCTAGGTTGATATCAACCTGACTTTTGACCATGGGATTTCTACATGGCCTACCTCATAAGTAAGGGTATTTCATCCAGGAACAAGGAGGTCATAGCATCCCCGTACTCCTCCCTTATCAGATCCATTATCGAGTACAATGCCCCCTTCATCATGTACCTTGCCAAGCACATGCAGCAGCTGGAGAGACCACAGAGGTTCCTGATCAGGAAAATCCAGGGTCTCAAACTCCTGTCCAATACAGATAGGCTAAAAGCCCTGTCCCTCTGCTCAGTCTCATGCAGACTGCTCAGAGGCTACTTGTGTCTGGCATACAAGGCCATCTCAAACTCAGCCTTGATGGAATTGCTGCATATCCATAAGTCAAACTCCACTCGCATAACCTGCACACAAGGTCTCAACCTGGTCTGTGACATTAATAGAACTTGTTGGTGGGCTAGATTTGTGTCCCAGTGTGGAATAGACTTCCTGTCCATCTCAAGCAGAGTACCTCACTAGCCCTCTTTAAGAGGAACCTGGACAACTGGATGGGAAACAGAAAATATACCCCTGAGATCCCACCTGTGTCCCTGCTGGACAGGGAAAACAGGTGCTGACTTTGTGGGAACATGGGTGAAATTCTTGGCTAGGCTCATAAGGGCCTCCAAGCCAATAGCCTAGTATCATCCTATGAACCTAATAAAAGAAAACTGCAGTGTCCATGCCTTTCTTCATTTTTTCTTGTTTATGTGTCTATAGCTTGAACTAAGGACATAATCTAGACATCCACCCTGCGTAAAAACAGCAAAAGTATTATCTTAAGTCTATGTATAATATGATCTGTACACATTTACAGCCCACATCCTGCAGCACAAATTCAGACATTATATTAATTTTAAATTGCTTCTTTCCAGCCTGTCTTACCTTGTTAAGGTATAAAGCTTGGATGTATTGCAACCAAGAAAAGACACATTCTTGCTTTAGTATCTTTAGCATATACAACAGTCACTGATAAGATTTTTCTCTCCAAATATTTAAAATACCCCTGGCTATACCACAGTCACTTTATTTAAGCATTCATTGGTTTGTGATAATTTTAACAGCTTTAATTTTTTTATTATTTTTAATATTTTATATCATTAATTTTATTCTTGTTATGACAGGAGTGTTTATTTGGTAACTAGTGTTACTGTTTTTTTTTTATTATTTTATGCCCGTTGTAAATGACTCTGCTTTTGCATTTAAGGCAGTGATTCTGCTGTTTGCATTCAGTTTTGAAAAAGTCTTTGTGGGCGAAAGTGCTCATTTGAATTAAATATTGTTTTATTTGTAACTTTTTTATTTGCTCTCATTTTTCAGAAGATGATACTCGGGATTCAACAGTACTGGTTCTGTGACTTCTACAAAACAATGTGACCATTTACTTCATTAGCTGTCACTGATATTTGGGTAATTCTCCTTTTAGATCACATAGATTCTCAGACTAATACTATCCTCTCAAAACAAATTTTATCAAAGAAATTTCCTCAGCAAATTTTATCAGTCCCAGCACATTCCTTCAATAGCTCCACTACCAATTTTACACTTTTACACCCTTTCTTCATTCCCTTTGAATTGATACTGATCAAACTAGATCCCTCCGTAATCCTAACTATGCCATTTAAAAATTTCAAGTGTCATGATCAAAAGAAGTATAAATCACATCTAAAAACATTAATTGTGCCATCTCTACTAAATACTGATACTTCTTTTTATTCTAACCAGCAATATTGAACACAGTCAAGGACCAAGACATCTAAAGTATATTTACCTCAAATCTCATTCATCTGCCTTAAAATGTCCAATCTAAATACAGTAAATAGAAACAGCAAAGATAAGAAGCTTAACGACTACCTCATTACACACAACACTAATCCTGGATCTTGTCTAAAGATCAATACTCCTGACTTCCATCACTACCTTAAAGCTACTCATGTGTATCCCATGCCAGGACTGTAGTAAAAACAGGGATATGAACAATGATCTTCTTCTATAAGTTATACAATATTCTGACTGTTCACAAGCAGGATGACAACAGTAACGAACACAGCCAAAACTGTTTAACTGTGTTGTTTTCTTCAAGGACGCATCATAGAGTCTACCCGTCAATATCATACTTACATCCCAGTAAAAAGTAAGTGCAAAATGTTATGAAATTAAATATCCCACATCATTCCACACTTCTCCTCCATCATGATAGAATACTTCAGTGTTAATACTTAACTTGGCCCTTTGAGTAATGAAATAAAGGAATTTTGTGCTGACCTCAGCCATATGCAAGAAAGCAAAGAGCCAATATGCTCCAAACTAAGGTTAGAGAAAAGCTCCTCATTGGACTTTGTAACAACAATTATTCCAAACTCCATCTTATCCAGCAGATTCCCAAGCCTCACTGATCGTTATCCCTTCTCATTGTCACTAACCACATTACAACTACTTGGTAGATCTCAACACAATATCATTAAACTGAAAACCCACTTTATTTTTATATACTGTTCCTCTGTTCTTAATGTTCAAATCCGGATACATCAATCAGCTTCGTAATATCCATTCTTCTTGACTTCCTGGTTAAATACCTTCTCTTATTTACATGATTAATAAAAGCTTAATAAGCCTTGAGTTAAAAGGGCTACTTGAACTCAAAAACAAAACCTGACCTTAACAGAAAAAACATCAGCATGTAAAACTGATTTAAACAGATTTATTATTTTAAGAAATTTTGTCCAAAAATCCACTAGGAATTACAAATCCTTCCTTAAAGGTTTACCATGTTTCCCCAAGCTAATTCCACTACCCCATACAATATCCAAGACTTCTCCACTACTCATCTAGGAGATATACTTCTAAACCTCCTGTACCTATCTCTATTCTATGTTCATTATATAAGGAGAGAAAAGAAAAGTTTAGATTCAGTCACTTGTGATAACTCTACTAGTTAAGACCATTTCCACTTCTGACTCCTTTCAGTTTGCAAATAACTCCTTGTCGCCTTTCCACTATATATGAAAATTATCTTTAAAATAAAATGTATATCTCTTCATCCAGATTAATAGACCAACTTAAAAAAAAAACACCTCCAGTTTAGATCAATTTAAAATTCTTCCTGCCTTTGGAGAACTTGTTGAGAAGATAATTTATTTTCAACTTTCTTCCTATATCCAGTGCTATTTCCTTTCTAATCGCCAGGGTTTCTGGACTGACAGGCATACAGTAGCAGCAATCTAAACTCTTTCTGGTAATCCATCCATCCATTTATCCATCCATCCATCAATCTATCAACAACCCCTTTTTTCCAATTTTGCACATGGGGCCAGGGTGTCACTTCAGCTGTGACAATCATCAAGAGCCAAGGTTTACACCACCAAGTGGCTAGCACTGATAATATCCTAATTCATTTCAGTAAAGAGATTCTTATAAATGCTATTTTCATTGAAGTCACCAAGGCTTTCCCTTTGGTGAGACATAACTTATTTTGATGAGGTATAATCTGAAATAAAAAAGTTTACTTCAAACATTAACTTCCTAGTTAATGTTAACTTGTCCTTCTCAGGCTCTGCATCTCTTTATAAAATGGACCCTCAAGGGTCATTACTCTCTCCCTTCCATTTTTCCTTATTTTTAATTAGACTTCCTTCTTAATTGCCCAAAATAAACATTTTTATGTATGTATATAATATGGCCATTTTTAGCTATGCAACCCCTTAACATAAACATGAGGTATTCATCCTCTACTTTGCTTTCCTCTTAGCTCATTTCTGTGCAGCTCAAGCACATACATAACGCTAGCAATGCAAAAGTAATGTTATTTGACTCCAAACAAAAGTAGGTTTAGGTGCCAAAATTGGTAGATGCCATTTAACAGCACAGATAGTACAGAAACTACAGACATTTTCAGGTTCCTAGGTGTATGGCTTAATCATATATTGAATCATCAATACTGAGGTAGATAAGCCTAAAAATAATATATATATTCTGGTCTGGAGGATTTTGCATTTCATGGCCGTGAAGTACTCATCACTCATTGCAAAACAGATTCTACATTATCAGTTCATATATGGCCTTCCCCTTTTAGTAGTAACATCAAGAAAAATCATCATTGCTTTCAATTAATTGCTAACAAAATCTGCTGTTTCATCACTCATCCTTTATTATGAACACAACTGTTTAGTCTTAGGCAAAGTCAAACTGCATGCAGTCCAACAAAGTATTTACCTCCTCCTGGATTGCCTTTTTTACAGTATTTTTAAAATAAATGTTTTCACCTTATTTACCAGTAGGATTTACAATCAGAACTTCTCACTGCAACCTAAGATCCCTTCCAAACAACACACCGTCACTTTGAACTCTCTATTACAAACTTTCCTTTAGAAATCACAGCTTCTCTGTACTAGCTGCCCCCCACAGAGAATCCCTTCCTGCCATTCTAAAGTGTAGTAAATCCTATATAATCTCTTTGAACTGGCCAAATGAAACTATTTGCAAGGAAGCTACCCCATAAAGAATCATCCATGTATTCATTTTTTTCTCAACATTTACATCTATTTTTTCTATCAAAATGTATGCAACCTGTAATTTCTCCCCAGTTTTCCTTCTTTCCATCCTGACTTAGATGCATTGCTTTAGTCAGTTATTATTTGTTTGTGTCTTTCGGCTTTTCCTGGTTAGGGGTCGCCACAGCGGAACTCCGGTCCGCTAATGACTGGCAGTAGAGTTTTACGTGCTGGCTTGCAGGTATAAATAAGTAAATATGTTACTCAGTTAAGTGGTGACTTCTACAGAGTTACTTTTTATAATTTTGTACTTGTGTCCCCTTCTTAATTTTCATTGTATTAGTCAGTTACTAATAAATTAGATATACAAATGTAAGGAGATGAAATGTATATTCATTTATATGTTCAGGTCTTGTACTTTTCTTTTTATTTTAGTATGTTTGATTATTGTATTTTTTAAATGTATTATGTTCTACTTTTGATAGCACTTATTACACAAGGGGTCTATCCACTCTGGTTAGGCCTTCTGTATGTATTTTTATCTAGTTTATCTATATATTGATTTTATACTGTATAAACAGTTTTCCTGTAAACTTTATATTATCTTTGCCAGGTACATATTCTGAGCAAGTATTCTGTGGCAGGCCTTTAGATAGTCTATATGGATCAGTATTCTACCTCTATTAATAAATTCAAATAAATGAGTTAGTAAATAAATAAATATAATCCTTCTAATCTGCGATAGTTTGACCCCATTGTATCATCCCAGTGGACAACATCTGTTACACTTGTAGTGGCAGGCACCACGGGAACATCTTCACTACAAGCCCAAAGCACCTGAACCAAGGTTTCTCAGATTTGAGAAACAGTAGCCATAGCATGTGATCCTCCCAGAATGTTCTCCTTCTTTATCACAGACAGTGAGACAACTGCACTGGAAAAGAAAGAAATTTCTGCCACTGATTTCTGTGATTTCTTAATTTTCGTGACTTTTCAAATTTCATGATCATTGGTAGAGGATAGAGATATAGAGTGACAATCAAACTGAAACTGACTTGTTTCACAGTACAGTTTGGTGCTGTGTCTGAGTACTGCCACTGCTACACCCATCTACTGGTCAATCTTCCAATCGCTATTTATTTCACTCTTGAACGAGGCACCCAGATGCTTCCTGTTTCCACATGGGGTAACTGTAAACATAAATCCATTCCTTCTAGGAAGAAGGTATGATCTCTAAGTTGCATATGCCAGTCTTCATTCCCGACACTTCATACATGGTAGTAACCCACTACAGTTCATGCATGTAATGCTCTTAGGCTGATATGTGAATATGTGAATGTATGATATCAACACTGAATTTGATGATTTATATTTCATTGATCATGCTCCGAATATCTTATGGCATCTAAATGTCTTTTCTTATTGTAGGCCGGGTGACAGGATTTGTCTTCTAGATGAATCCAATGAAGACTGGTGGAAGGTAATTTGCTTAATTTTAAGTTTCACAGGTTTAAAACTTACTGATTCCTTTTTTCATCAGCTGTCATTTTTTTCTAACTTTTAGGGTAAAGTTGAAGACAGAGTAGGCTTTTTCCCTGCTAACTTTGTCCAGAGAGTTCGAGCTGGAGAAAGAATTTTCAGATGCACTAGAACATACATTGGCTGCAAAGAGCAGGGACAAATAACTATTAAAGAAGGACAGGTCAGTGAAATTTACCTTCAGTCTGCAACATAAATAATAAAGTATTATGATAATTTTGCAATAAACCATATTTCACTACTAACCTATGGTCCAGACAGCTAGAGTCTATTAGTAGAATCTAAAGATAAACCATGGGATTATAGCATCTCATATAATCCAAACATCTAGAGTCTATTAGTAGAATCTAAAGGTAAACCATGGGATTACTGCAAATTACCTCTGTAGTCAGAAAGGACATATTAATGAATAATTCAGAAACCACAAGAAAATATATTGCTTTAATTTCACAAATGATTTGTTAGGGATGATAACATTATGTAAAGAGAAAGTGATACAAAGCTATAACAAAAATGTATCTAGGTATATGTCAGATTAGAAAAATGAAGTAGAACTGTGTGTTCAAATTTCCATTTAACATATATGATTAAAAATAAAAAAAAATATCTGCTTCATGGCCTAGAGGGAGAGAGACACAACTATGATCCTAACAACTAGAATTTGCTTAGCCGATTAGAGATTGGAAGAGCTGACCATAAAGGGTGAGAATGATCAGCCAACACCAGTGTACCTCTTCTGGGTATACCTCTCAGCAGTCCAGATTCTCACATAATGTACAGACTTGTGTTTCATAGCTTTTGTCTATTTCTCATAAGACGTTTGGATTTCTGGCAATTTACTGAGGACTGAAGTCAATAAATAATGAGCGATATTGAACTGTCAAATTTCATATCATAGAAAAAACACATTCCAATGCAAAACTTGTTACTTTGGCAACCTTCCAGGTTTATATGAGCAATAATGAAAACTTGCTCCCCTCCCCCATTACTTTTAGCTTTGTCCAGATATCTTACACTAAATGCTTGAAAGAATGATCCTGGAGAAAGGCGGGTTGTTCTATCTGTTGCGAATGATAAGAAATATGTTTGTGAAATGTCTGTCACCATCACTACTCATTATGAAGCTAAATCGTTATAACCAACAAATAGAACACACCTAAGGGAGGTGGGGTCTTTGTACACACAATAGGTCCATGACTTATTTTATTTAGCTAGTTAGTTATTGCTTGTTTGTTTATTTACTTTGATAGTAGTCCAGTCACAAATCATCCACTTCACCTTCAGTCTTGGGTATATTTATTGCCTTAAACAAAGCAAAATGTATGTGTACTTTTTGTCTTTAGCTCAGTCAATTGCTTTATACCATTTCACATTTAATGGCTATCATCCTGCATGCACATGCCTCTAGCATATAAATATATATATATATATATATATATATATATATATATATATATGTATATATATGTGTGTGTGTGTGTGTGTGTGTATAGAGAGATAGAGAGCTATAGTAATACACATGTGCACACACGCAAACACACACGCACTCAGAATGTTTTGCAAGCGTTATGAAGTGAATGTTGGCAACCCTACAGCACACAAAGTTTGGGATAAGTTCCTAACATATGTGACACTTACTAAGGATTTCCAATAAGTTTATAGAAAACAACAATACATGTATTTAAAGCTAACACCATTTTATGTCATAGTCATTTGAGCATTTGGTCTAAAACATGCAATCTTACTCTTTTTTTTTTAATGGGATAATGCAAAAAAATCAAACTAAAAAATAAAAACATAAAAATGCATATCCACATGTTAAAATATTTTTCATTGTAAATAGCAGCAAAAATCAAAATATGTAATTTTATGGTAAAATGTATGCATTTAAACTGCAGAATACTAGCTTGACTTTGGGGCATAGAAGCATTGAGCCCTGACTCCGTTCGGGTTTCAGAAGAGCCAGGCAGTGGTGGGTGGGAGTTACTGGTCCATGGACCTTGCTGCTGATGATAGAATACCTTGCAGTGTTGGGGCTAGCAAGTGTACTTGGCTTCTTCCAAGCTGCTTTTGCAATAGTATTCGAATGGGGGGGTTAACTTTATCATCCCCACAACAGGTATGAAAGTTTGCATCCACCCATAGAAGGGAGACATTGCAGCACTGTTGTATAACAACACACGTCAGCCACTGAAGGGGGAGACATTAGGACTTGCATGTAAACCCCCATGAATGTTTGCCAAAGTGATGGCAGATACCCATATACATACACACACACACACACACACACACACACACACACACACACACACACACACACAACTTGGATTTGAGTCCCAAATGAGACTTAATATTAGACTTTCAGGTCTATGATTCTTACACTGTGTAAACAGAGGTGTGTGTGTGTGTGTGTGTGTGTGTGTGTGTGTGTGTGTGTGTGTGTGTGTGTGTGTGTGTGTGTGTGTGTGTGTATACATATTTGTAATTTGAACTTAATCACTACAGTAAGTGGGTTCCTAGCTAAAAGGATAAGACCAATATGGGAAAACTCAACATCATTCCATCTGGAGGCTATTGCTGGTCCAGCAGCAGTGATGCCAGCATGGTACGCTGAAGATCTTGTGTTTGACTCCTGACAGCAAATATTATCTTTTCACTTCTATGAATTTAACAGATGTTCAATTATAGATCATTATTGCTGTATGGGTCCTATTCCCACTACAACTCACAATGTTAATGGTACCTTCCATCCACTCCAACTGTCAGGAACTTAAGCAGAGAGCCATAAAAGTAAAGCTGGAGTTTAGAAGCTTCAGAGCTTTTTTGCTGCTGAAAACTGCTTCTTCAGTTGGTCCTGTGAAACTGTTGCTTGATTAATGACAAGAGCTGGGCAACTAATTCCCCATTGAGAAAGCTTTTCACTTACACTTATTTTGGAAGAAAAATTGAGTCTTTTCTGTGAAAATGAAAGTGTTTAAACTGTCATTGCATTTCTAAGGGAATTATTGTATAAATGTTTGCGTGGACTTTCTGTGAGGAAAAGTTTTACTTCTGACAAAAATTTTACTTACTGCATAAATTCTTGTGTCTTTGGGGCAGGATACTGTGTTAAGGGGATTCTCAGTGGCTTATTTAACTTCACAACCACTTATACTCTACCTTAACACTTTACAAACTCATCCAGGCTTGGTTTCCTGCTTTCAATGTCTCTTCCTCGGCCTGCCTATGGAGCATACTCCAGTCTCTGTGGTAATACCAGATGCATAGTTGGCTCACACAGAATCCTGTGCAGGTTACACAAACCGACACCATACCCCTCAGCTCTTCGGGCAAAAAAAAAAAAAAAAAAAAACTTTGCTTGTAATAAGCCACCCCCGGCCATCCTTCCACATATTTTTAAACTACTGTAAACTGCTTGCTACAAATGTACCAAAGAGTTCCTACAGTTTTACCCTGCCTGCACAGAGCACTACAGCGCTCAGGTTTTAATTAAAACAAACAAATAAAAAATATATATATTTTTTCCTTTTAAACTGTACCCATGAATGGAAACGTCATCATGGCATCTTCCAAAAATTGATCCAGCCATGGGAAACACTTCACGCAGATCTATTTGCCTCCCTTCAGTGCAGACAGCTAATGAAATTCTGTTGCAGGACTTCTTGCAAACAGGTCTGAAAAACAGGTGCTTTTTCATTCCCATGGAAAAGAATATTTCTGTATGCTTTCTACCCTTTCCACTGATAGCCAGGGCTCTTCTAAAGATCAAGGATTATCCAAAAGTTGTGTTGATGCTTTCCTTTTGGCCAAAGCAACAATGGATGTCCTTCTATTCCCATGTTGCAGTATTCATAACCTTTGGGTTATCCTCTGCTTAGCTAACCGAATGTCCGGTCAGTATAGAAAAGCTTTAGTCACTGAAAGGTATGTGGGACATCTGACCTTGGCCGTAGGGTGAGTGGGCCATAAAAGTGATGTCTGCACATACCTTTCCCCAGAACTTCTCTGCCACCAGTTGAACATCAGCTCTTCCTGACATCTCTGCTGTCAGATCTTCGAATTTAAGATAAGTACCCCATTAGGGCCATTTTCTTCTTCTCTTTTTGGTCACTGCATGCCTGCTTAGGTTCATGTCATCCAGGAAAGGTGATGTCTGCACATACCTTTCCCCAGAACTTCTCTGCCACCAGTTGAACATCAGCTCTTCCTGACATCTCTGCTGTCAGATCTTCGAATTTAAGATAAGTACCCCATTAGGGCCATTTTCTTCTTCTCTTTTTGGTCACTGCATGCCTGCTTAGGTTCATGTCATCCAGGAAAGGTGATGTCTGCACATACCTTTCCCCAGAACTTCTCTGCCACCAGTTGAACATCAGCTCTTCCTGACATCTCTGCTGTCAGATCTTCGAATTTAAGATAAGTACCCCATTAGGGCCATTTTCTTCTTCTCTTTTTGGTCACTGCATGCCTGCTTAGGTTCATGTCATCCAGGAAAGGAAAGTGTAGGTGCCGTCAGATCCCCCATAAGGACGCACACCACCTCTGCTTTTTCTGTCTGGGGCCCAACCACGACCATAAAACCTGCTCAATTTGTCAGGCCTTCGTTCCTAAGACTTTTTGCAGCCATCTGCATGCCCTAAACATCTGCTTAGAAAACCAGCATCTTAAACTTCTGGCTGTGGCGATGGAAGGGCCGTCCAGTCAGACCATCGAGCCACCAAAAAAGGCCAATTTTCCAGGCCTGAACCTACTACTGCATCTCCTCCACCCAACATTCCCCTGTGGCCAACGTTTGCCTGGAGGAATGTATGAAACCAGCCAAGTTCGTTATAGCGGCTACCATTCAGGAGGCTGCAGAACCTAGGGCTGATAGCATGTTCATGGAGGTTTTGCAGATGTTGGGTGCTAACAATGAGGGGGAACCACGGCTCACAATGGATGCCCAGACCGGTCCTTCCACTGCTTTACAGCAGTCTTAACGTACGCCCTCCTTAGGTCCCACAACCTCCAGGCCTACCTCTTCCTTAAAAAGGAAACAAAAGACAAAACATGTCTTTACTCCTTTAGAAAGCCTGCTTGATTAGCAAGCTTTCTGTCAAAGCTTATTTAATGCCTTCAAAGCCCTTAGGCCTTCTATGCCTGCTTTTCCTCTGCCTGCTTTTCCTCTGGCTGCCCTTCCAGTTATCAGCCCTAGGCCTCCGACTGAAGACCCTTTTCCTCTTCAGAGGACTCCCTTTCCTATGCCTGTCAGTTTTCTTCCCCTCTTGGGTATGCTTCCCCTAAGGAGGACTCGGCTGAGGCAGACTCTCCAGGAGAGGACTCACCTTTGGTGAAACATCTCTAAAATGAGAGAGTTTTTAAAATGGGATTCCTCTGAAATGTCTGAGGTTTAAAAGAGGTATTATGAACTCTTACAAATTGATAACCCTTCACCTTCTGCCATCCCTACAGTCTTACCAGCTTTTTTGGATGTCTTCAGTGCAGCCTGTAAAAACCCTGATTCCCAACCACCAGCTCCTAGAAGCCTGATAGATTTTATAAGGTACCAGAAGGGGCCAAATGTCTCATTAAATGCGCTGTTACAGACCCTGACACTGTTTTAGTATCTGCAGACAAGCCCTCCAGATTACTTCCCTCCACCTCTGTTCTTCCCACTGATAAGGGCAGTAGGACCATGGAACGCATTGGCAAAAAAGTATACACCTCTGCCACTTTGGCTTTCAGGCAGCTGACTACCAGGCACACACGTCTAAGTATGCCCTGGCCCTTTTGTCCCATGTTTCTAAACTTTTGGCTAAGCTCTCAGAGTTGCCTTCTAAGGCTCAAATGTCTAGCCTCATCTCCTTGTCCTCTCAAATGACAAGACACTCAATGAGATGCAACTATAATGCTGCAGAGGTATTCTTGGCTGAGACTCCAACCCCAAACCTGTTGATATTTGGGCTGCACTTCTGGATGCGCCCCTGGAAACTTTTGCCCTTTTTGGGGCTAAAGTGACAGAGCCTTTCAAAACTCTTCAGCAAAAGGGGAAGGAATTACAAGATAAGAACATTTGTTTGTGTCTCCAGTCCCTAAATTCCATAGGAATTACCCCACCAAAACACAACATTCTGCTCCTACCCTCATTCTAGAAGCTAAAAAAGCTCCAGGAAGCAGCAGCCTCCTTCTAGGCCTACTCAGACTCCAGCTCAGAAACCTCAGTTTCAGGACAGGGCAGGTAGTCTGTGACAACCTGCTTTCCCCTTCACAACCTCTGGATTCCATTCCCCTATCCCAAAGACTCTCTCTCACTGTCTTCCCATCTGGCAAAGCATTACCTCAGATAAGTAGGTCTCGTCTATTATAGAAAAGGGTTACTTCATGACTTGGGTAATTTCTCCATCCTTAAGAGGCATTCCCACAATCACTGAAGGACCACCCCCCCCCCCTTTTCCAGACAGTCTTAGACAGCCTCCTCTCTCAAGGGACTAGCCAACCTGTCCCTCTGTCAGAAAAGGGAAAGGGCTTTTACTCCTTTTCCTAGTCCCAAGGAAAGATGACCCATGGAGACCCATCCTGGATCTCTCTGACTCAAACTTTTTCTTCAAGTACCCACATTTTACATGCTTACTTTCCAAACTCTTTTCATCCTGCTAATGCCTCAGGCATTTCTGTTCACTTTGGACATCAAAGATGCCTATCTATATATCCTCATAAGGCCCAACTACAGAAAGTATTTATGTTTCTCTGTGGGTTTCTCACATTTTTAGTTCTCTGCCTTGCCTTTTGGCTTATGTACTGCTCCAAGAGTATCCACCAAGTGTCTGGCTCCAGTGGTAGCCTATTGCAAGGTCCAAGGGATACATATTTTTCTATATCTGTATGACCTCGTGATCCAGGCGGGTTGCTGCATTTCCCTTTACATTCATCTCCAAAAAGTTATCTCTATCCTGTAGTCCCTGAGGTTCAACATCAATTTCCCCAAGTCCAAACTAAACCCCTCCCAAGACCAAGTTTTCCTGGGGTGCAGAATAAGGACAGATGTCATGAGGGCATTCCTTCCACCCCAAAATGTGGAAAGCCTGAAGCAATACTTGCTGTCTGTCCTCCACACCTCTGCTATGACACAAGACAATATCTCAGACTCCTAGGACATATGGCTTCCACTATACGCATGTTGCCACTGGCAAGACTCCACATGAAAAAACTTCAGTGGTAGTTGAGGTCTACATGGAACCAACACTCCTACCTCTTGGACTACAACATTCCCTTCCTACCATGCCTAAAAAAGGAGATCCTTTGGTGGTTGGATCAAGCCTCTCTCAACCCAGGACTTCCATTACAACCCCTCACCGCAGTCCAGGAGATGCCCACAGATGCCTCAGGCTTGGGCTGGGGGGGGTTGCTATGGACAACTTGAAGGTGCAAGGCACATGGACAGGCCACTTCAAATCGGAGCACATCAACATCAGTAAAATGAGGGCCATCATCCTTGCTGTGAGGGCCTTCTACCACATTCTGAAGCAAAGCCCCCTGAAGTTGTTCACAGACAACACTACAGTTCTCTGATATGTGAACAAACAGGGAAGAAAATCTTACTTGTTATGCAGACTTGCACTCCAGGCCTGGGAATTGGTGGCCCAACACGGAGTCATCTTGCAGGCAGTCTATATTCCCTCAGCTCAGAACACTCAGGCAGACACCTTGAGCAGGTCCATTTCACAATCCCATGAATGGATGATACACAGGGATATATTCCTGGACATAGTCCACAAGTGGGGTACACCATAAAAAGATCTGTTTGCCTTCACTCTGCACAGACAACTTCCACTCTTTTGTACAAGGGCACCCAGCCCCCTAGCAAGGGCAAAGGACACTTTTTCTAGCTCATGGAAGGGAATATTTCTCTATGCATTCCCCCCCTTCCCACTGCTACAAAAAGTCCTGTTGAAAATTCAGCAGGACAAACCAAAAATCTTGTTGATGACTCCCTTTTGGCCAAGACAGCATTGGTTCCCCCTTTGTCTGCATTCTCACACAGTATTCCTTCTCACACAGGACAAGGGATCCCTAATCCATCCCCTCTTGGAATATTTGAACCTAACCCTGTGGGTGATAGTTTTGATCCCTTTCAGACATCTTTACACAGAGGACATGCTTAATGTCTTGCAGGAGGCCAGGAAACCCAATACTAGGAGATCTTACTTTTCCAAATGGAAATGATTCTCCACCTAGTGTCCATCTAGTATCTTCAAAGACAGCTAGACCCCATTTCAAAGAGAGGTCCCTTTAGTGCTGTCCTACCTGTGTGAATTGTTGCAAGCAGGGTTGGCATATTCTTCTGTTAAGGCCCACCTGGCTGCTATTTCAGTTTGTCTGCTGTCTTGACCCTTCTCTTGCTTCCCAACTTCCAGTGACATTATTCCTTAAGGGAGTACTGCACCTCAGGCCCCCCAGGAGGCCAGTTCCATCTCCATGGGACCTGAACTACATTTTAGAGAAGCTCACTGTTGCTCCTTTTGAAGCAGCATCAAAAGCCTCTCTAAAATTCTACACTTGGAAGACTGTGCTTTTAGTGGTCCTGACATTAGCCTGGAGAGTGCCATAGCACCAAGCCCTCATGGCCACCCCACCTTTTCTAATCTTCCACAAGAATACAGTGACACTAAGGACCAACCCATCCATTATGCCTAAGGTGGTCAATGAGCCATCCCTGAACCAATGTATTCACCTCCCCACCTTTTTACCACATCCCCAGATTGACATTGAGAGAGTTCTACATTCCCTTGATGTTCACAGACAACTAAGTTTCTGTGTTGACAAGACAAGTCCCTTAGGAGAGCAGAGAAATTGCTTATATCCTTTCACCCCAGAGCTCTGGGATAAGCAGTGACAAAACAGACCATTTCTGCCTGGATTTCCAGGGTCATCTCCTTTTGTTACACCTAACATGGCAAACATCTAATCTGAAAAATTAAAACCCACTCCATTAGCGCCATGGCCTCATCTGGAGCCTTCTTCAAAGGGCTGGCTGGACACTGCTTCCATTCTAGAGGCAGCTAGCTGGGCATCTGTTCATACCTTCACCAGAGAAACTGGACCACATTTCCAGATCTAGAGCAGGCTTTGCTAGGGCAGTCTTGCATGGGTTCTTGGAAAACAGTTCCACACCACCCTCTTCTTCTTCCCTTTGAGCTTTGGCACTCACCCAAAGGTTATGAATACTGCGACATAGAAATAGAAGGACATAGAATAGTTGTGTAAAATCTTACCATAACCATAGATGTCCTTCTCTTCCATGTTGCAGTGTTTTATCCCTCACCCCTACCCCATATATATATTTATATATATATATATATATATATATATATATATATATATATATATATGAGTATATCTCTATATATGTATATATATATGTATATATATATATGTATATATGTATATATATATATATATATATATATATATATATATATATCTATATTATATATGGGTCTATTTCATTCACTGAAAGCTGAAAACTCATTTTACCGAATCACATTTCACTGAATGTAAGTACGGTTGGGCAAATAAAATGGATATGCCCTTTTCCCCACTGTAGTGTGATCCTGGAGTTAGTATATATAGTTAGGGGGTGTAGGGGTTAGTTTAAGTTAGCTTTTATATTTATGAATCTCATTTCACTGAAAGCTAAGAATATAAAACCAAAAGTAGATAAGGGGGGCTATGCCCCCCACACCCCCCAATGTGGGGGGCTATGCCCCCCACACCCCGTAGCTATATATACTAACTCTGGGATCTCACTACAGTGGGGAAAAGGGTATATAAGTTCTATCTGCCCAACAGTACTTACATTCAGTGAAATGCGATTTGGTGTGAGTGGTTTGAAATTCAGTGAAATGAGTTTTCAGTGAATGAAAGTAGACCCATATATATATATATATATATATATATATATATATATATATATATATACACACATTTATATATATATATATATATATATATACACATATATATATATATATATATGTATATATATATATATATATATATACACACATATATATGTATATATATATATATATATATATATATATATATGCCTTATTGGATGACACGGGACTTGTGAAGCTATCCTGGGACTGAGGTACTGCCAATGCCAGATGTCCCACATACCTTGCAGTGACTGGCCAGACATTTGGGTAGCTAATCAGAGGGTAACCCAAAGGTTATGAACACTGCAACATGGAACAAAAGGACAGCTATGGTTATGGTAAGATTTTACACAACTATTCTTCCTCCTTTCATTTCTTTTTGTCCAATGAGGCTTCCTCATTAATTGGATTTAGTCACACAAAAAGGGGATGTTTGATATGCCCCAATCTACAAACTCTTGAACTAACTGTCTGGATGATACAATTTTGATTCCTTTTAAAAAGAAAGTGCAGGGGGTACTAAAGCAGGTTAGAAATCCTGCTGTTAGAAAAGCATATATGGGTAAGTGGAAATATTGTTCTTGTCGGTTCCAGTCAAAAAATCAGCATCCTCTTCAGACCCAGCTGTCCTGGTTCTGGATTATTTGTGTAAGTTGCTGTTCAGTGCCCTTTTTGTATTCCTATATCAAGGTATATTTGTAAGCCATTTCTTCATGACTGCCTCTGGATCCCCTCATTTGTTATAATGCTCAAATTAAACAGTTCTTAAAAGGAGTGTTATATACTCCTCTACCAGCTTAACCTGGCTCTTCATTGGGATCGGACTTTGTGCTTGAGAATTTATCTGCCTCCATTTGAACCAACTCATGAAGCTGACTTGAGGTTCTTATCTTGGAAGACTGTTTTGCTTCTTTAAAGTATCTGAGTTACAGGCTCTTATGGTAAGTCAACCCTACCTAATTTTCCACAGAGAATGAGTTTCTTTGAGAACAGATTCCACCTTTATATCTAAAGTGATCTCAGAGATTACTTTAAGCAAGACTGTTAATCTCCCAGTTTTCTTTCTTGAATATAACAAGGGAGAAAAGATCCTTCATGCCATAGATGTCCACAGGCAGCTCAGATACTGTCTAGACAAAACTCAAACTTTCAGGAAATCTGATCAGCTGACTGTATCCTATAAAGGTAAGAGGAAATGACAACCAGTTTCAAAACAGACCATGTCCAGGTGTCTGCTATTGACTTTTGTTATACATACCATAATAAGTCAGTTCTAGGCAGGCTTATACCCTATTTCACAAGGGGCTGGATTCTTCAGTAGCTTTCTGGAAAGTGGTGGACTCTAGAAGTATTCTAGAGACACCAACATGGAATCCATTTCTAGGTAAGGAACAGGCTTTGCTAGGACCATTCTTCATGGGCTTCTGGAGTCTTAGTTTACTGGCCTCCTTCCTTTTTTTCTTTTACTTCCCCAAGCTATGGTAATCTACTCATATAGCTTAGGCTAACACAGCCGTGATCTATGTTTGAACACAGTGCAGTTGTATAAGTAAAACAGTAAATGTTTAAATAGAGTACTGTTGCTGTAGATCCCCTCCCTACTGCCCCTATTTTTGTGGTAAATTTTTGATGTTGCCAGGGTATGGATTTCTCCACCTCTTTTTTTTTATATAGTTGTTGTTTGGTTTATTTCCTAGCATTGCCACCAGAGTTCTTACCACCATATTGGGGGAAATGCTCTGAAGCTTTTTTTGTACTCAGTGGTATTCTTTGATTACCCTTAACAAAATATCTTTATTGATTTCATTTATTGTTTGATTAGCTGCAGTACCTTACCTCTAATGCTGGGTGTATCCAAATATTCCTGGAAATATTTTTTTCCTAGGCTAGCTGCCCTTGTGGGCCATTTTAAGCCTAGCCAGTTTCCTTTCAAAGGTGAGAATCAAACCCTTTACCTTGTGTCTGTGAGGTGATCACCTTAACTATTATGTCAACCCCCCTCCAAACCTTAGAACATAGAGTTGATCAGAACCATGACCCAGAACATTCTGGGCCTGGTCCACAGCTACATAGCTTTCAAGTGTGCAATGCATGTAGTATCTCCAAATCTAGTTAAGTCAGATCACAAATGAATAACCTTATCCTTTAAAACCACTATAACCCAATGGTAAACATGCAATTCCATGATAAGTTATCTAAATTTATCATATCATACCTAATAAGACCTCAACTACTCATATTTAAATAGCTGTACAGATTAGAAGCCCCAACTAGAACCAAATATAAAAGGAAATGTAAAAGTAAACAACCTTGGTGGTCCATCATTATAAACAAGCACTATAATAAAAACTTTTAATGTCTTACAACAAATCTAGCCACATTAAAACACTATCAAAAAGGTAAGAAAGGAACTAAAAATAACCATCTGGAAGTCCAAAGCTCAATGGAAACTGCAATTGGAAGCCAAGGATGACTACAAATACTGTATCATTTATGTTAGGAAATTGAGAAATGAAATTATGAGAGGTGTAGAGATAATTTTATTTATTTATTTATTACATTTGTTAGCCAGGAAGTGTCTGACTGGGCTGGGAGCTCGTTTTCAAGCGGATGCCCAGGGAGAAAAGCTCCAGACATACAGTACAGTATACAGCATGTGGAAATTATTACAAGCAGTAAATTCAACTATAAGATTTATCCAAAGTTAAAAATAAATAGAAAGAATTGTAGCCCAAAAATATAGTTTAACAACATAATTAGGCATGTAGCACATATAGGGAAATAGCTAGTTTGCCATGGTTAGGAGATTACAATAGTGTGACTGATAAGAAATGCATTGGGTGAAAATAAGAGAGAGGAATAGAATGGACAGTAAGAGAGAAACAGCAGCAAGAGAAAACACATTTAAGTTAGAAGGAGGGTGGAAAGATGTGACTAGTAGAATTAGCCAGGAGTATGGCAGGAGCAGAGCCAGTGGTTTGTTAGATATTTAAGTAGTGGTTGTTTAAACTCAGGATAGTGGGGACAGTTAGTAATGGGTTGGGTTAGAGTGTTCCAGAGTTTGGAAATCTTATGGGAATATACACAGTCCCCATGATAGTTGTGTGAGAGGGATACCTCTAGTAGTAGTTTATTTGAGGATCTGAGGGTCCTGTTATTCCTAGTGGGTTGAACCAACTTAGAAAGACTGGACAATTGGTGGGTTGGATTATTAATTTGTGGATTATAATAAGTTGGTTGATAGAAGATTTGGGAGTTCGAGGCATTGTAATTGGGAGAGGACAGAACAGTGGTGTGTCCTGTGTAGGGCATTTGTAGGGAATTTGGCAATCTTGTTATAACAAGATTCCAGGTTGTTTAGGTCAGATTTTTGCAGGTTGGTGAGAATTTGAGATCCATAGAGGAGGGAGGATAGTAGGAGGGAACGGACAGTGGCAAGTCTGGCATAGGTTCAAAGGCTGGTACTAGGTTATCAGCCCTAGGGCCTATACAAGCCTAGCCATAACAATTCCCTGGCTATTTCTTCCCACACTATTTACTTCCCTGGACCCCTGTCTAGCAGGGCGACTGACGTGATCCCTGGGGTGAATTTCCTTTCTCCCATCCAATCGTCAAGGTTCCTTTTGAAGAGGGCCAAAGAGGCACTCTGTTTGACATGTATGGGCAATCTATTCCAGAGTCTGGGGAGTCTCTAGGTCAGGAACCTATCCCTCCAGCATGTTTTGTTTATTGTGATGACAAGGTTTAGATCCCTGGAGCGTGTGGCTCTGAGGGATTGGGATTTCTTTAAGTGTAGCATGCCAAACAGCTCTGGGTTTGACATGGCCTTGTATGTTAAGCAGAGATCGCCTCTGAGTAGACGATATGCGACAGAGTATAACTGGAGTTTTTTGAGGCGGTCAGCGTTGGGCATCTGCTTTAGGCCTGTGATTCTTTTAGTGAGGTATTTCTGCGGCCTTTCCAGTTGTTGCAGAATTCTTGAGAGGTACATACCAAACGGGGCGTTGTATTCTATAATGGGTCTAATGAGGGATGAGTACAGTGGGACAATGACCTCCTTTTTTCTGGATGAAAAGCCCTTAGTGATGAGGTGTGCCACATAGAAGGATTTCCTGACTGTTGTGGTGATGTGGTTATCGAAGGTGAGACCACTGTCCACCTGTGTCCCTAAGTCTCTTATCATACTTTCGGTGTTTAGTGTACTGCCACCTATATGGTAATTCATGGATACATGTTTTTTTCCCAAAGGGGATAACTATACATTTCTTGGCATTGAGCTTGAGCCCATGGCTCTGGCACCAAGCATCTGTTTCTGTAAGGCCCTTTTGTAGAGTATCCACATCATTTGGGGATTTAATAATGGCCCCCAGTTTGCAGTCATCTGCGAACTTTGTGAGCCAGAGTCCCTTAGTGTTGGCCTGTACTTCAGAGAAGTAGATGCCAAACAAGAGCTGTCCCAGGACTGAGCCCTGAGGTACTCCACTTGTCACTTGTCTGGAGCTGGATTTGGAGTTGGCTACTTTTACAGTGTGGGTTATATCAGTAAGCCAGTTAGCAACCCATTGGGTGATGTAGGGATTAATGCCCAGCTTAGTAAGTTTATTGTGGGTGAGATATGGTCTGACCCTGTATAAGATGCCCAGTTTGATGTATACTTTTTAATTGTAAGGGAAACATGTTTGGTGAAAGTTAGATTCTTATCTATGGTGACCCCTAATAGTTTTGTGTCAGTAATGGGTTTGATGATGGTTCCATTAGAGGAGTGAATTGACAGAGGGACTTGGCAAGGTTTGGCTTTTTATTTTCGAAGACTATTAATTTGGTTTTCTTAGGGTTTAGTATAAGTTGATTTTCTAATAGATATTTTTCTATGTTCTTGAAGGAGGATTGCATTTTTAATTGTAGTTCTTGGCATGTGGGGGCAGAGCATATAAGGGTAGCATCATCAGCATATTGAACAATGTCTGCTTGGTAAGTTGTAGAGCTAAGATCATTAGTGAATATAATGAAGAGGAGAGGGCCGAGTATTGAACCTTGGGGGACGCCCACTGAGATGGGAAGTAGGGGGAAAGGGAATTTTGCCATTTGGTTGCTTGCTGTCTATTAGAGAGGTACCTAAGGAACCAGGACAGAGATGAGCTGAGCCCATAAGTTGAGTAGAAGATGAGACACAGTGTCAAAGGCTTTAGACATGTCAAGAAAGCTGGAGGACACTGCCTGGCCTTTATTTAGATGTGAGTGAATTGTGTTAGTAAATGAGATTAGAGCAGTGGAAGTACTATGTTTGGGTATGAAACCATGTTGTGAATTTGATAAGAGGTTGTTGGAAAGCAAGTGGTTGAGCAGTTGTTTATGGATACATTTTTCAAGGATTTTTGTAAGGGGAGAAAGAATGGCTATAGGTCGGAAGTTGGATTGGTCTTTAGAGGAGTTAAATTAGGATGATAGTCAGGGATCTTGGCACAAAGTTAAACAGCTCCCTCAACTATAACCTCTGCATTGCAACACAAGTTAGGAAATCTTTCTGTCTAGCCCAACTGACTTGCAAAGGTCATCCATATCAAAAGGTTTTATTATCCCCCTGTATTCAGCCCTAATTAAATAAATTATTGTTTAAAAAGTTCACTCTAGAGTGTATTTAACCGTACATATCATGCAGATAGACTGGCCCTAAAAGTTCCTTATATAAAAAGGTTATTGGTCTAAAGACCCTTAGGTACCAAGACGGCCTGGGTAGCCTATCCCTGTTCGCTGTTTATTATAGACTGCTGATAAACTAAAAAATGCACCACCAGGGTTTCCGGACTCCACACAGTTTTATTTAACACAAATTGTTAAGCGTTTTCATCAATCCAAGTTGACTTCATCAGAACAATTACTACAAGGAGAAAAAAGAATTCAAATAGATTAAAATTAACTACTATTGGCTAACAATAAACCAATCAGTTTACACTATTAAAATTAAGTTAACAAGTCTAAAAAAACAAATTTCCGTCACCATTATAAAATGCATGATAAAGTTACAAATAATTTATGCACTGTAAATAAATTATTTCAAGAAATTGTTCCAAATGAACTAAAATGTTATTTAAAGTGCTTATAACTTTATATTTTTCTTGCCTTTTCCTTCAGTACTGGTATAATGGATATAAAATCAATTAAACCAGGGTGCAGGTTAGCAGCTAGCCTTAGTTGCCACATTAACTCTTTTTTACATAAAATGTTCTTCCAATCCCCATCTCTCAGGTCTATTTGCACCATGTCCAAAATGGCAAATTTAAAACCAGATCTCCCATGCCACCTGTGTTTACTAGGATTAATTTCAAATTGTCACCCACCTTAGTAGAAAAAAATAGGCTTCTCACCCACCACTTTAGATATCTCACTATTAGTTTTAAAATGCTCCAATTTTTATATAAAATATTTTCACCCCACTATATAGGGGACTGTATTGTACAACACATGCTTGTGCAAAATTGTTGGTGGTTTCTAAATAGATGCACCACCCACTTCCTTTGATTTCAAGGGTGCTTAATAAGGTTGTTTTCTTATAATGCACAGCCACTAGAGAAAAAATACTGCGCTCCATGTCACATCCTCACTGGTGAGGTCAGGTCACAAAACTATCTCCTTTAAAATAAAAATCAACTTGGTAAGCTAAGCAAACCCTGTAACAGTTAGGAACTATTTCAAAGCAAACTACATCTTATTAAGGTATAGTTTGTCAAAATTCAGTGCCCCTTCCAACTCCAAGTTCACAGCAACCTATGCAGAATTTTTCACAAAGACAATGTATAACCATGTAAATGACCGTATAAGAGGCTGTTGTACCAACTAGAAGTAAGCCCAAAATGACCTCTAAAACCAAACCACGCTAGTAGAATCCTAACCTTAATAGGGTATGTAACAAAAGGATAAAAAGTAATGATTAAAATCAGAAAGAGCAACTCTGTTAATGATAGGCACTCTAATTAAACTAATTAGGAAACTAAGAGGACAAATGATGGCAAATTATGAGGTCAAGATAACTTCACAGGCTAAAGACAATCACAAGGCCTTGTACAGCTATGTCTGAACCCTCAAAGACAGCAAATATCAGTATGCCGAACTGGTGGTCAGTGATGCCACCTTCAATGAGCAGAGCAACATAGCGAATTTGATGGCTGACAAATTCAGCTCAAACCTCACATCCTCACCCCCCCACCTCCCCACATGAAATACCCACTAGCATTATCCTCCAATTATTAACTGGGAGAAAGTCCTGGCAGAGCTCGCTAAGGCCAAAAACACTAATTCAATGGGCCCCAACAATATCTTGTAATGCCTCCCAAATAGCCTGAAACATGACCTATCAGGACCCCTTGAATCACTTTTCAACTGCAGCCTCAAAACAGGCTTTGTACCATGAGACTGGAGGACTACAAAGGTTATCTTACTTCACAAGGGTGGGCTTTCAACTGACCCAAGAAACTACATACCTGTTAGTCTGACTAGTCTAATAGGCAAAACCATGAACAAATTATCATGGAAGTGACCAACAAAGACACGGGCAAACTTCAGACACTGGACCCAACTCAGTTTGGCTTTTTCATGGGAATGTCATGCCTTCTAAACCTGCTGGACTTCTTTGAGAAGGTCACCAAGGCAATAGATGAGAGAAAATGGTGCATACCACCTAGCTGAACCTGGCTAAGGTGTTTGATGCAATACCCTGCTTAGGTATAGTTGACAAACTCAACAAACTGGGCATAAATCCCTACATAACTCACTGGATTACCAGCTGGATCACAGACAGGATCCAGGAAGTTAGGACTGGTAATACCACCTCCACTAAGAAACTGGTCACCAGTGGGTACTTCAGGGCTTCATGCTGGTACCACACCTATTTAAAATCTACTTTTTGGATGTAAAGACTAATACCTGGAGTCTTTGGCTGACCAAGTTCGCAGATGACTATAAATTTGGAGCTACCATTGATTGCTCCATGACACAATCAAGCATCTTACAAGAGGGTCTAACACAGACAAATGTCTGGTGACAGACGCACGAATTGAAATTCAAAGCCAAGAAATCCATTATAGCACATTTTAGGAAAACTACCATCCAGGTTAAGTACTCCATCGATAAGACACCCCTAAGATTTGACCTAGTAGTCAGGGATCTAAGAACATATTTAGACAGTAATCTGGCCTTTGATCTACATGTGGCTAAGGTAATAGGAAAATCATTCTACATTTCTAAACTTATAAGTAAGGGCATGGCATCCAGCTCCAGTTTATTCATAGTGCCACTTTATTCAGCCCTTATCAGACCCATCATTGAATATAATACCCCCTTCATCATGTAACTGACCAGACATCTGCAACAGCTAGAATGCCCACAAAGGTTCCTTAACAGGAGAATCCAAGGTATAAACATATTGTCCTATATGGAGCCCCTAAAGGCCCTATCGCTACACTCCTGTGGGTTACAGAGAGGCAGTCTATGCCTGGATATGCAAGCCAGCCTTCAATCTAACTCTGATAAACCTTTTGCACATCCACAAAGTGAACAGTATCAGAACCACTAGGAACCCAGGATTTAAATTTAACTTGTGACGTAGGTAAGAAAGAGGATTCCCAGTGCTCTGTAAAAGACTCAAGGCCCTCTTATAAGCAAAGGAGAACATCCAGAAAAAGATTCCCAGATAAACCTCAGAGGGATACCCCCTCTGGGAGACCTCAGTTTGTTAGCTGGCCCCTGTGATTGTCTTCCTTGCCTCTGTCCCTCAAGCCCCTCCATTCCCCTCTCAGAAAGACTCACTCTGTGTTTTTCTCTCTCTCTCTCTCTCTCACCCTCGTTTGGGGAAACAGTGACCTCAGACATATGGGTCCTGATCATCAGCAAGGAGGACTATGCTATGACTTGAGAAAGCATTCCTCTGGGGGGGGGGGGGGGGGGGCTGTCCCTACCTCCTCCGAACCAGACTCACCTCCTGGACTCTATCATCCAAGACATGCTAGCTTGGGAGCCATAAAGCAGGTCCCCTTACCCTGTTTAGTAAAAGGCTTCTAGACAAGAATCTTTCTTGTGCCAGAGAAGGAGGGTGAATGGAGATCCATTCTGTACCTCTCTAAGCTAAACACCTCCCTTAAGGAGCCCACTTTTAAAATGCTTTCTTTGCACACTCTTCTGCCTTTTCTTCTTCCTCGGGAATTCCTGGTATCCCTAAGTATCAAAGATACCTATTTGCACATTAAAATTCATCCTTCCGGCAGAAAACTTCTCAGATTCTTTGCTGGATCATCAAATTTTCAATTTAGTGCTTTACCCTTTGGTTTTCACAAAGTGTTTAGCTCCAGTGGTGGCATTTTTCTGCACACAGGGCATACAAATCTTCCCTTACTTGGATGACCTGCTAATCCAAGCACTGTTCATGACATCCTCAAGCATATTCATTACAATGTACATCTCCTGACTCTTCTGGGATTCACCATCAGTTTCAAAAAAATCTAAGCTCAATCTTACCCATTTCTTGACGTTTCTGGACTGCAGACTGGACACTTCCACCGTGCATGCCTTTAGCCCACAGGGAAAAGTCATCATCCTAACCAACTACTTCTCCACCAAGACTCACTGTATGGCAAGAGAGATTCTTAGGGCTCTGGGGTTTATGGTTGCCACAATTCCCATGCTCCCTCTTGCCAGACTACACATGAGAAAAACAGAGTGGTATCTGAAATCACTGTGGTCTCGACACTTACACCCACTCATTGTTCTCATCCCTCTGCTGCCCAACATCAAAAAAGAAATTTTTCAGTGGAGCATTCAGGTCACTCTCAACCTGGGCCTTCCATTCACTCCAGCTCCACACAACCAAGCCGTGTTCACAGACCACTCAGACAGGGCATGGCGGGATTGCAACAGGAGCCCATAGAGTTTAGGGGGAGTGGCCTGCCCAGCTGGTAAAAGAAAATATCAGCCTAAAAGAAATGAGGGCACTTCTGTGGGCTCTGCAGACCTTCTCACAATTCTGGAAGCCAGGCACTCTGCTGGTGTACACAGGCAACAAAACAGTGATGTGCTACATAAACAAGCAGGAAGACACAAGATCCTACCCCCATGCAGGCTGACATATGAGGCCTGGCACTTTGCTTCTTACCTAAATCTGACATTCACTGCAATGTACATCCCCTCTTAGAAGAACGTGGTGGCAGACTTTAAGCAGGGACATGAAGGACCCTCAAAAATGGTCTTTGAATATAAAGTTTTTCAAAGCTGTTACCCCTTGGTGGAGAACACCATAGATAGATCTTTTCACTTCCACACATCACAAATTTCCTGTTTTCAGCACCAGGAACACATGTCCACTAGCTTGGAAGACCGTTGCCTTCTCCTTCCAGTGTTCAGGGTAGTTCCTATATACATACCCCTCCCACTACCTCTGTTTCCAATACTTCTGCTTGAAGTCCAGAAGGAGTTTCCAAAACCTTTGCTTCTGGCACCATTCTGGCCAATACTGCATTGATTCCTCTTCCTGTTTCACCTTTCAAAGAGAAATTTCTGGAGAATTCCTCTACAACCAGACCTCATCACTCAACAGAATGGGTAGCTCCTTCCTCCGACTTTGACGTCTCTCAGTCTCACTCTCTGGATTACAGGATTTGAATTCCTAAAAGACATGCTTTCTCTGATGAGGTGGTCCAAGTTCTACAAGAAGCCAGGAAACCTAATATCATTGTAAATGGAGCCACCTATACTGAGCCAAAAGACATAGCAAACCTCCTGGCTGATAAATTCAGCTCCAACTTTACTCCTCTCTCCCTCTCAACCTTCCCACAGGAAATATTATCAAATATAACTTCCCCGTACTATCACTGGGGAACAGGTCCTTAATGCTCTCTCTAAGACCGAGAACACTGCCTCAATGGGCCCAGACAATAGCCCAGGATACCTCTGGAATTACTATTTAACTGTAGCCTCCACACAGGCTTCATGCCTCATGAATGGAGAAAGGCAACAGTCATCCCTCTGCACAAAGGTGGGCCATCTACAGACCCTGGAAACTACAGACCCATAAGTCTCACTAGTCTTATATGTAAAGCCATGGAAAGAATTATTATGGAGATGATCAATAGAGATATAGTAAACCTCCAGACACTGGACTCAACCCAGTTTGGTTTTGTAAAGGGCAGATCATGCCTACTCAACCTGGTGGACTTCTTTGAGAAGGTCACCAAAGCAATGGATGAGGGAAAAATCATGCACACTGCCTACCTTGACCTGTCCAAGGCATTTGACACAATACCCCAATCAGGCATTGTTGACAAAATCAAGAAGTTAGGTACAAACCCATATGTCACCCGGTGGATAGCCAACTGACTCACAGACAAGACCCAGGAAGTTAGAACTGGGGAATCCACCTCTACAAAGAGGCCAGTCAGAAGTGGAGTCCCTCATGGATCAGTCATTGGACCGCTCCTTTTTGGAATTTACTTCTCAGAAGCCAAGGTCAACATCAGTGGTCTCTGGCTGACTAAATTTGCAGATGATTGCAAATTAGGAGCTGTCATTGAATCTCACACTGACACAAATGTTCTCCAGGAGGGGCTGACACAGACAAACAACTGGTGTCAGAGTCATGGACTAAAACTGCTAAGAAATACATAATAGTATCCTTTGGGAAGTCATCCATCCCTGGTAACTATCATATTGATAACACACCCCTTAGAGCTGACCCAGTAGTCAGGGACTTAGAGACACACATAGATAGTAATCTAGCTTTTGATCATCACGTGTCTACAGTGGTGAGGAAATCATTCTATGTTGCACAACTTATAAACAAAGGTATGGCATCTAAGTCCAAGGAAGTTATTCTTCCACTGTATTCAGCATTCATCAGACCTATCATTGAGTACAGTGCCCCCTTTTGTATGTACCTAACCAGGCATATCCAACAACTGGAACATCCACAGAGGTTCCTCACTAAAAGAATACAGGGCGTAAATAATATGTCCTATGCAGACCACCTCAAGGCCCTATCCCTATATTCTGTCTCCTACAGGCTTTTGAGGGTAGATCTATACCTGCCATACAGGGCATTGTTAGACCTGACTCTGATGGACCTCCTGCATATCCACAAAACAAACAGTACCAGAATTACCCATTATAAAGACTTAAACCTTGCCTGTGATATAAATAGGACCTGCTGGAGAGATAGGTACGTATCCAAGAGACTACCCCATTAATGGAACAGGCTCCCCATCCATGGGAAGCAGAGTTCCTCCCTAATCCAATTCAAGTACAACTTGGACAACTGGATAGGAAACCAGAAATTCATCCCTGGTTTGGCACCTATTTCTCTGATGCAAACAGGTAACCCTTAAATGGTTATCAAGGGTATCAAAACTCGTCAGAGATTTGGGATGCATGGCTAGATTTAAAGAGGCCCTTGTGGTAGTAAACACCTATGAACCTATCAGGAAATCATATACAGCCAAGTGAAAATGGTTATCTGCGTGGTGCCTTAAACGCACTTTTGTCAGACATTCCCATGGTATTTCAAATACCTCTTTGAGCTATTACATTCTGGTTTGGCTTATTCATCCATTAAAGCCCACTTATCTGCTGTCAATGCATGCTTACCTTTAGAGCCCCCCTCATGTCCAGGACAGAGGTCAAACTTTTCCTGAGAGGAGTTTTGCACCTTAAACCTCCAACAATGCCCATATTCTCTACCAGGGGACTTTAAATTTGTGTAGGAAAAACTTACTTTGCCCCTTTTGAGCCAGCAGCTTCAATCATCTATAAATTACACACACAGAAAACTGTGCTTCTTCTGGCCCTCACCTCAGTTTGCCGAGTTTCTGAACTTCACACTCTCGTGGCCATTCCTGCTTTTCTCATCTTCCATAAAGATAGGGTATACCTTAGGACCAATCCATCCATCATGCCTAAAGTAGTTAATGAATTTACCCTTAACCAGGCTATCAGCATTTCAACTTTCTTTCCCAAACTCCAAAATAGGAGAGAATGAACATGAGACACTCTAGACATTCACAGGTGATTTTAACTGTTTAAAACTAATATCATAAAAACAGATCAGCCGTTTCTCTCTTTCATGAACTCCAAGCTGAGATAACCAGTGTCTAAACAAGCTATTGCACCCTGGATTTCAAAGGCTATTTACTTCTGCTATTAGGACCATGGAAAGACTTTGCCCTGGTGTCCAAAAAACACATTTCACTTGAGCATTGGCATCATCTGATGCCTTCTACAAAGGTGTGGATACCAGATCCATTTTTGAAGCTGCCACCCAGTCCTCTGTCCACACTTTCACTAAACACTATAAGTTAGATGCCCTTTCTAGGTCCAGCATGGCTTTTGCCCAAACAGTTTTGTCTATTTAGCCTTCCTCCCTCTTTCTCTCTACAGCTCTAGAATCACAAATCTGTTATGAATACTGCAGTAGTGATTTTGGTCAGGAGATCATGTAGTTGTGTAAGACCTTACCATAACCATAGTTGTGTAAGAACTTACCATAACCATAGTTGTGTAAGAACTTACCATAACCATAGATATCCCACTGATCACTGCTGCAGTATTTCTTTCCTTTCCCCTTATCCCCCTTCTCTACTCTTCTCTCAAAAAACACACACTCAGTCTACCAGTTTACTACATCACTATTCAGGGTAGTTTACATACCTATTCAAACTGCACCCCTCCTGGCTGACCAGTCTCCTATCTTAGTTGTCTTCAGGTAGCTGGCTTGGAGATAGTCTGAGGATCTTATGCATAACATCCATATGTACATCTACAAACTACTACACCAATGAGCTGAGGTCATCATCCAGATATACTCCCTCTGAAGGTAAAACTTTGGTAAACCGTGCAGACGTCAGTGGATGAGAACCCATCTGTTACGAATATTGCAACAGTGATCAGTAGGACATCAACTGTTACTCTTACACAACTGTACTTTCTTGTTTGTTGATTGGTGCTAGGGTGGGTCTTTTAAATTGTATCATAGTGTTTGTAAGCATAAATCTGGATGTTGGCGTATGTATCATACTTCCATACAAGACTGTTACAGCCAAGGTGCTACAAGAAGAATAAGTGTTATTTTTTTACTCTGAATTGCAGTTGATGTTAAATATATGAAATTGTGTACTGCAGAAAATCATGATATATCTTGATATTGACTTGACTTGCTTATGAAATGTTTAGCTTCTTGTTTAAAATGTGAAAATATGAAAGTACATGTCAGGGATGGTGTCATACAATATTTTTGTTATTTTAAAAATGGTGGAAGTCTTTGTGAGCAGTTTATACTAAGGAAGAGGTTGTGTATGTTGAAACTGGGTTATTTGGAGGTAATGTTCTGAAAATGTATTCAGCATTCACTCAGTATCCACCTCTTGTGTTGAACTTGGTTGTCATTATTTTTACTTCATGCACAGAACATTTTAGCGAGCAAAGCCCATACTTACTATTGTGAAGTATCATTTGTGTTCCGGTGATGCTGGTTCTGTTTATTTTTTCCATTTTGGACTTTTTCCTATTAGGAATATGCCTCTGCCTCCTTGAGGTATAGAAAATACTCAGAACATGGCTGATTTTGTTATAATAATTTGATAAAGATGACAGTTCATGTTTTTTGTCATGAGACTAGAATGCTAGGACTGAGATTTCCCTTAAACAAGGTAATTTGTTTCAGCTGAGTCAACTGACAATTCATTTGTTTAAAACTTCACAATATTTCTAAAAATGTGCATGGTAATATATGGCACTTAACGCTATTGAACATGTATGCTAGTAAAGATATGGCTCCCGGGGGGTTGAGAATGCAAATGCAGCCTAGGGTTGGCAGTGGGGATGAAGTGTATATTTTAATTGTAATGTTAATAAATTCATCACAGTGTTTCAGTAATATCTGTGGTATAACTCAGTGAATAACATGAAGACTTAGTGAACAAGGAAAAGGAATCTGTGAATATTTAAGAATTAGTTTTTTTCTTGTCACATTAGCTATAGCCAGAAACGTAGTGAATATAGTAGGGCTGTGAAAGACAATGATACTGAAAAATAATTTAGACAGTTTAAGAAATTTATGAGAAATATTAATGGTTACTTTTAATAACAATGAATTTTCATGGAAGAAAAGGCAGTTGCTCATTTATCTGAGCTTGGGAGCAGTAGATGAGACATGAAAGTAAAACCAAGGCTCCATTTGCCTGAGTTGGTAGTAGGTGGATATAAAAGATCCCATGGCAGTTATCGAAAAGAGTAGATTTATGCAATCATTTCCAGTCATTTTAATTTTCATATGTTTACACATCAAACTTGTCATATATACATATATATATATATATATATATATATATATATATATATATATATATATATATGTGTGTGTGTGTGTGTGTGTGTGTGTGTGTATGTATATATATATATATATATATGTGTGTGTGTGTGTATGTATATATATATATATATATATATATATATATATATATATATATCTATCTCAAACGATTGAAACGTTTCCGCGAATACGAAATGATCGACACATTTTGCAAGAACTACGTTAATGCTGAACGTCCAAAACAGTGAAATCCGAAATGTGGAAGCGTTTTGTTTGGCCAGTCTGCAGTATAGCTCCGTAAGGTAAGTGTAAGGGTAGGGTGCGGGTTAAGGTAAGTGTATAAATAGGTGATGTATGTAAGATTTAGTGTAGTGTTAGAAGTAGGGTTTTGTTAAATGTATTTATGTATATTATTTATTTTGATAGGGTATATCTCTGTAGGGGAAGTGTGCGGTAGTTACGGACCTTAGGGTTAGGGAGCGGTTAAGGATAGTGCATAGATAGTTGTGTATGTGGGGTTTAGTGTAGGGTTAAAAGTTGGGTATTGGTGCTTTACTTTAGGGTTAGGAGTAGGGTTTGGTTAGTGTATGTATGTGGTTTGTTTATTTTGTTTGGGTAGGTAGTATGTAGTGGGTGGTGGGATTGGCTGACTATGACCGTTTGATGTTTTAAATTTTGAGGTTTAGTGCGTTAGGTCTATTCGTGGTTCAATTAATACATGTCGCTCTTTTGGTATTCATTGAAATGGATTTTCGCGGAACTGATATAGACCCTATATATATATATATATATATATATATATATATATATATATATATATATTTCTTAAAAAAGATAATCAGGTCCATCCATATTCAGTCAGATGACCTTTATCTTTAAAGTATTATCATAATCAGATGTGTTCTTTTCAAAGTGGAAAACTTCAGTTATAGTCCATCCCTTCCTAATGCATTCAAATGTTGTGAACTGCAACAGTTCAAACCCATATCTAAGTTACCCATATTAAAATATCTTGGTCACTTTCGGAAGCATCTCTGTTGCATAATTGATTTAGTTTCTTATTATACTCCTCATGTTAAGGTTATAAGTGATTTTACAAAAAAAAAAAAAAAAAAAAAAATGAAAATTAGAGTTTGTTTAATTTTTTTAGTTTCACTATTTACTTAGTTTTTCTCTGTAGTCACAATCACAAAGTGATGTCATATAGGTACTAATCAATGTTTTACTTATGATCGTAAAACATTATGGGCAAGAAAATGACATCTACCTTCTTAGATGAGCAACTTCTTACTTACATTGTGGGTTCACTACTACATCAAAATGTCTTAATTTTTAATGCAAGATGTTCCACCTGTAAGAACTAGTTGCTGGCTTTTCTTTCTCAAAAGTAAGAAGCCATTACTGATGCATTTATCATGGAAATTTTGGAGCGCATTCATAAGTTTAATTAGTGAGGCATTGTGGGTCTTCTTTCATGATATCATGGCAGGGAATTTCAGCTCTGAGGAAAAAAATCAGGGTAATCATTGTCAATATAATAAAATGCATAAACAACACACTTTTTGCTTCAAAAACTGTATAAGTTGGTATTATGTATGTTAAGACAGTTATATTCATCTCCAAAATTTTGTTTCTTAGACTTTCTTCAGAACATGACCAACACATTTTAAGTAAAATACTGGAGAAACTTGTATACTCTCAACTTCTGATATATCTTCAGTTTATTTGTTTACTAAAACAAAATCCAGTTAGTTCATGTGTTTGGAACACATATTTGTTTTCAGCCCATATTTTCTATAACTTTTGTTCTTTTCAACTATGATGACTTCAAAATAGTAGGTCACTTAAATTTTAAAATTCTTTGTCAATGTAAATTTGCCGTAATGCTATGGCAATTTAAATTTGTGTCAGTGTTGTAAATATCTCATTATGGACATAAAATCCATTTAGAAAACAAATGCTTTTTTCCAGATTTTTATTCTTCAGAGCCTTCATCTGTGCAACATCTCAGAGCTGAAAGTCCCTGCCATGACAACATAAGAACAGAAGATAAACTAATATAATATCTTTAAATATAATTTACAAAAAATTTCCTGATAGAACTAGATCACAAGATAAAATCACCGGATGAAAAAATAACAGGGAATAAAAAGGTGCTTTCACCTAAGTGTAGTTTCTGTAGCCCTTGTAATATGAGGCAATGGTTAACTGTCTTGAATTCACAAGTCATATCTACTAATACCCATGTAGTAATTAAACCATCATTAATGTTACTATAGATGTTATCTTTAGCTTGTTAAACAACTTAATAAGACAATTACTTTCTTGCAATGTGATGTTCTCTTTGGTCACCTGCAACGTGCTTTTACCTAATGGATCATATTTATTTAGCGAATAAATTAAAAAGCAAATATGTCAGCACAACCTGTAAATGGTTCCAATAGTACCAATCCTAGAGACAAATTAAAGTGCAGAATCTTACTCTTTTCACAAACCCTGACTTGTTTTTAGGGGAGTACCACGTGTTCTAGTTTTAGGCCCTGTTCTTTTCTCTCTTCTCATCCATTGGCATGCAACTAATCTACCGAATGTTTGATATCTTAGAATCAAGTAACCCTGCTTCTGAACTACAGTCACAACTTTGGGAACAGTTTACTCACTTATGCAATTGATTAGATAATAACAATCTAACAATCAAACAAAACAAATTACATGATAGTTAATACTCTACAACATCTCAATAATACCTGTGGGGCACCCCTGTCCTATTAGTTGAATGCTACAAATATTTGGAGTATTCTGCTAGCCCCAAACCTAATTACTTTATTACAAAATAACAATATCAAAGGATCTAACAAATGTAAAATATACTTACATGTAGGCCAAACATCTCATAATAGAGTCTATAAATACTTTGACAAATAGCATCTTATTGCCATAACCTGCATATGCTATGCCCCTTGTCACAGGTTAGCGTCACACATCTGCTTTATTACAATCTGCACAGATAAAAACATTGCAAATTTATTCTTTTTGCCTTCTAAAGAACTCACTTTTGTCATATCAAAAACTTCACTAATATATTACATATTACTTTCCAGGTCACTAATCTGTTTGACACCATACTTTATAATATTCTCAGTAGCAACTTCTACTCACCTTTTACTCACAAACCTTCTACATTCCAGTACATGTTATTTATTAAGAAGTCATAACCCTGCCTCCATTACTTTACAAAGATACAGCTTCACTCTGGAAACAACTGTATATTCATATTTTAAGTCAGGCTACCACACCTAACATTTAATCATAATGCACCCTCATCTCCTATCAGAAATCACTGTATTCCTACTTAAATATTTTCACTTCCTATACCTACATCCAGCAGCATCCCCATAAAATGTGCTGCACTCTTCTCCTTATACTTTCATTCTTCTGGTACACTTTTAAATATCCACAGAATAAAGACTAAATGATGTCCTTAAGTTTATTCGGTTTACTTCAGATGGTAAGTTATCTATTCAACATCCTCAAGCTAAAGTAAACCAGACAAAATAAAAGTATAAATTCTCCTTCGGCAATAATACATTTCTGCTAGGTAAAAAAGAAATCAGAATTTGTCTTTTGCAATTACTGTTTATGATAAGTCATCAATGGTAAATTTTGCTTAACGTATTTAGTCCACAAATTTGTTTTAGGTCCCCATATTTTCTGCAACTTTTGCTCTATTCATATATGGTGGCTTCAATACACTAGGTCAGTGATGAATTAAAATACTGTGTCAATGTAAATTTATCCTAGTGCTATAGCAGTTTAGATTTGTGCCATAGCTGTAAATGTGTCATTCACATGTGACCATTTATGTTTCAATAAATTAAATAAATTTCAAACATGAACAAAATTCTGCTTTTCAGATATATTCATTAGATGGTAGCATACTGCAAGTAGTCCCTAATATTAAATAACTTGGTGTTGTCCTTTAAAGGAAAAATTGACCTCATATTCAAAAAGGTGGTCTTTACAACTAAGCATTAGTCAACTTTATAGGACAAAGACATTTCTGACAAATGGAAGAAAGAGATTTTCAACTCTTATATGATTGCATAAATTACTCTTTGCAAATATGCTAATAAAAACGTATTTATGGACTAAATTAGAAGCTTCGTATCAAAAAGCTATAAATTGCGCTACTGGTATGGCAGCCACCTGTACTGTTGGCAGACCTAGGCTGCCTACAAGCTACATACTGAATCCATGTTGTACAACTTGCCATACTTCACAAAATCCTTACCATTTATCACTTCCCTTCTTGTAACTCTAGAGTTCACCAGGGAGTGACAACTTCGATACTCTAATTTAGAGGTATTCAAATTAATGTAAATGTTTGAATGCCATTATATTTTAGCAAGTACTGCAAGCAAATGAATGTCAACTACAATATTTTTTGCAACTCTATTGCCTTGCAAGTTTTAAGTTACAACTCATTAGATGACTCATCTTATTCATTTTGCCTGGCTCCACTTTTTGAATAAACTACTGACTGACATCAGACTTTGTAGCTCTCCCCTTCATTTAATTTTGAAAACAATGACTTAATAGATCCCTATAGCATTTTTCTCTTTCAGTCCTTAATCTGCACTGAAAATAAATGGACCATACCCTGTAGGGTGTTCCTAGTTAAAAAAAAAACAAACAGACAAACAAATTTGCGATATGCAGTTAGTGAATATATATATTTTATTTATATATTCTGTTTCAGCAAGTTATTACCATGTAGTGCTTCCCAAAAGGGTATTGTTCTGTCTGTTAATAATGGCAAAAATGAACATTATTTTCTAATAAAAATAAAATTTGTTGTAAAGAAGAGCTTTGTGTTACTTTTCCAGGTCACTAATTCACAGCCCAGCTCTATTTCCTACTACTCCTGCATGCTTAATTGAGTTTGTGAGTTGTAACCTATTTGTAGTCCATGTTTTTAAATAAGCAAATCCTTCAAAGTTTTAAGAGTTTGTACAGTAATGCATGAATGATTTCTGCATCTGATTTTTTATTGACATAGTGATGTTAAAGATTTTTGTAAGGCCAAAGCATGAACATTGTGTTTACATTGTTTTGAAAATAAATTGTGTGTAGTTCCCTGTGTAGCATTAGTATTATTTTGTCTACTTTATTACAACATATATATCAGTAATTTTCTGTTTAATCTTAAAAATGTTGCCATAAAGAGTTATTATAATTTATTTTACTGCAGGCTGCTGGAATTCCAGTACTGGGATGACATGTTCATGGTGTTGTTGAACTTATATTTTGAAGCTGTTTATCTTACAGCATAGATTAATTTTAATAAACTTTACAAAAGCAATTTTTTTAAATAGGATACAGAGTACTAAACTCAACACTTGTGACTAGGGTCCTTTATTCGGACTGTTATTTCTTAATTAAGACTATTTTGTTATCAGCATGTAACAATAATTCATTAATACACAGATGAACCAAAAACAAAACAAAAATAAATGGCAGAGTTCCAAAAAGAAAGTGTGATGCAGGTCCAGTTAAAAAAAAGCAACTTTAATAATCCACGAGAAACACCTGAACCTCTTAAAACAAATAAGTACTAAGTGTTTTCAGGTATATTGAGGACATATTCAGAGCACATCATGTTGTTACCCTTCATATTATTATACAATCCACCAATCAATCACATTAAACTAAATTCATGCGTATTAGAATGTTTTAATTATATTGTAGCTGCCTTTCATTTTAAAACACTCAACCTAGATAAATTATCATTAAAAAACAAGTTTATCTTTTAAAAAGAAGAATATGTTTATGTCCCCTGTTCACCCATTAATTGATATACATGAAAAAACTCGTGGACAACAGATTAAAAATATAATTGCTAGAGGGGATATGTACACAGACAGTCTTACAAAGCAAGAACATTTTTATTGAACGAAATTACAGCTGATAATAAGTAATGAAACCAGGCAAACCAGACAAGGGTTGAGAGTTGTTGTTATGGACTTTGTGGATTAGACTGGTAAGCTGTATGATGTACTGAATGAAGAAAGGGTGTCAAAATAAGGTAGATATCTCATATGCTAAAACTGATTGTTAGAAGACATGAAAATTCAAGGTTATGTTACAGATGAAGTATATGAATTTGGTAAGGTCACTAAACCTGTGATCCCATCAATATTTGAAAATTCCCAAAATCCACAAGAGCAACCTATCAAATTTTTAGCAGCATTTATAGATTTGAATGTATAGATGTTGTTAAAGAATTTGATTATGCATTAAGGGAATCATTAAGGGAATCATGGAATTTATTAGAAAGGGATAAGGTGATGTTTATGACAATCGATGTGATAAATTTGTCTTCAGTTATACCTCATGATTTAGGTTTGGAATTTTTTGATGAAGTGTTGAATCAAGTAAAAAAAAATTTAATAGTGATATTTTAACATTAAGTGATTTTATGGAAATAGTTTTGAAAAACAATTGTATATTGTTTGATTGCATTTTTTTCATCAGAAGACAGGAGTGACAATGGGGACAAAATGTGCCCCCATATTTGTCAATATGCTGTTAATTAAATGGGAAAAAAACAATATGTGTTTAATGTGCCACTGTGTATGCATATTTTAAAATTTTAGATGAAATTCTTATATTATGGGGAAGACAAAATGAATTTAAAGGTATTTATTGAGTATTTCAGCAGTACCACAGAATTCTTGAAATACACCTACACATTTGGGTATAAAATAATTAATTATTTAGACATCACCCTGTTTAAAGATTTGGTAAAACAAAAGATTTTGTTCTACAATTTTTCATAAGGAAACCTTCTCTAATTCCTGTTTACATTTTAAAAGATGCTATCCTCTTTTTCAGACAAAGAATATAGTAAAAGGTCAAACGGTGCATTTATCAAGACTGGTTACTGATGACCACTTGTTTGAGAAGGAAATAAAATTATTGGTAAGCATGTCTTTATAAAGAGAATACCCCCAGTATTTATTGGGAGAGATGAAAAAAACTGGTCATTGAAGGCAGAAAGAATAGATATGCACTGATTTTGGGGGGAGGGCTATAGTGATTTTACATTTATAAAAGAAAAAGAGGTTTCAAGGTCAGTGGTGGTCTCTTACAATAATGATGCTGGTAAAGTGATCATTAGTTTAGTAGGGGCAGAAATCTAAAAGAATATACACAAAAAGGGAAGAATATAATTTATGCAACAGCTATAGGTTTAAAATGTTTAAACGTGGGTGGTGCTAGTTTTGCAGGTACATAAATGACGGTCCTTATGTGAAAATTTTGATAGGACTATTGCAAGCCTGGGTAATTGTAACACTGTGTGTATCATATATTTAGCAACTTGTGTGTCATTCTTCTATGTTGGTAAAACAAAGAGAAGGCTGAAAGACTTTATGAACACTTATAAGACATTAAGAAAAAAAAAACTATAAATGCTATGTACAAACACTGTACAGAATGTTTGGAATTTATTTTTTTTTGTGTGTGTGTGTGTGTGTGTGTGTGTGTGTGATTAATAAGGTGTGGAGATGCACATAATACTATTGAATATAAGGAATTGATTTAGCAGATTAGATTGAATGTCAACGATATACCTGGTTTGAATTATAGTTTATCTCTGATGAGTGTTTTAAAATGAAAGGCAACAACAATATAGTAATAATAAACTAAGACTTTTTAAAATATTTATAACTTTCATAAGTTATATATAAAAGTTTATTGTAACATTAAGGAAATGTTTTTATACACATTATTTATAAGATTTAATGTTGAAATATTCAAGCTCACAAAGTTTTAAGATAATTAACATGCATGAATGTAATTTAATGTGATTGGTTGATGGTTTGTACAAAAACATGAAAGGTAACAACATGATGTACTTTGTAGAAGACTTCAGTACAGAAAAAAGTGCTTAGTGCTGATTGTTTTAAGTGTTTCAAGTGTTTCTCCTAGATTATTAAAGTTGTTTTATGAATTGGACCTGCACTCTGCTTTCTTTTCAGAACTTTGCCATTTTTTTTTGTTCCTTAATAGTTTGTATTAATTGTAATACACAGATGACTAATAAGATATGGGCCTGCTACAGTTCATACATTGTAGTTAATTTCCTACCATATAATATTTTCATTACTAGTATTCAGCAATTTCCATAAAGCATGAACAAACATAAATTATATCTGGTAAGGATTAAATTGATGTCACCTCTGAAAATGCTATTTGTGAATTCAGATATTCATTTCTAGGTTTTATAATTCTGGCCTTGAGTTTTACTTAGCAAAAATAATTTACCTGAAATGAATCAAAGTATTCTTTGGTGAAACTGATCTTCCTAAGCATTTTATTTTATGTTACTATAGGTCTGTGTGTCTGGTGAGGATGAGCACAATGGGTTTTTGAAAGTCTACAGTGGAAAGAAGAAGGGCTTTGTACCTATTGATGTGCTAGAGATCATCTGATTTGAGAAATTTCTTTTCATTACTATGAGGCCTTGCTTTGGTGCCTATCTATTTCATCTCGCACACTGCTTCAGAAGAGATGCCCTGCAGACCACTGATGAAGAATAGAATTGCACTTGAACATTAAGACTATTTAATGCATATATAGCTGTGAGGAAAACCTAAGAACGCCAAAGAAATTTGTGAAAGGATAAAGGAAGTCAGTTTCTTCTAGATGAGCTAACTTAACTTCCTCCCTTCTCGGTTCAAGATGGAAGGCAGCTGAAATGTTCACTCTGAGTATATCTGTGATTTAAAGAAAACAAACAATATTTATGTATGTTTGCTTGTCTTTAAGGATATAAAAGGTGAAATAGTATTTATTGAGGACAAAGTGCTTTGTTCTAGTTTTACTTTATATTATTTTTATTTTGCAGAGATTACTTATGTGAAGATGTAACAAGTCAGCAGAATTAGCAGTGTAATAAATGCAGTATTTCTTTGGTGTAAGAGTAGCAGCTTCACTTCCACAAGCCAAGTGGAACACAATGATTAATTTATAAATACTTATTAGAAGCTATAATATGACAAATGGCTGTCATTAGCCACATGGGCTGTATTGCAGTATGGTCATTTATGATGCTTAATAAATGTAAAATATTTTTAAAATATAAAAAGAATGGTGGATAATCGTTTAATTTATATTAGCTCTGACTGGTGTCTCTCTCTCTCACGTTTCTCTACATGGCATTTAACTGCATCCTATGTTATTTGCCAGCAAGGATGGGATTAATTAATAGGTAGTAACATTTACTAATGCACCTTAACAGCACACCTTAATTGAGCTGATTATTGATTTAATGGAGCTATCAGTATACATTTAGAATTGTTCTTCTTTTTTGACTAATTAAAGTGAAAATATAAGGTTGAGTGACTGGATTTTCCTCTCGTGCTGTGTGACAGCAATTTTATAGCTTTTTTTGTCAACAGTTTCAGTAATAATAGGACAAACTCTGCTTCTAATAACAGAACCATTATAGCATTATATATGGTTAACCTGAAAATATAATTTTCTGCATTACCACTGATTTTAATTACAACTGCCATATAAAGTCATCCATATTTTCTTTTGCTAGTTGAAACAATATCATGCTTTTTTAATATATTTTACTTAAATTTATGATGTTTACTAGCATTGCATAATGACCAAGTAATCTGGATGATCATATGGCTTTATTTTTGAAGTGCTTTTCCTACTACACCTGGCAACATAACGACTCATCTATCAGCCTTACACACTCATTCCCCTACCCTGGGTTTCCCCTGTAAGGACAAGAGCTGGCCAAGGGAAGCTGTCAGACAGGCAAACTCAGAAATGTGTTGCAACCTCACTGGCATCCTATCAATGAAGCCATGTTTATTGAGCTCAACCCCTCTCTGGTGGGCAGCTGGCAATGTACTTCACTATGGGGAACCACAATGCCCTCTCCACTGTGGGCGCATGTTCCTGTCTACTGGCCGTGAGAAGTACTGCTGAAGTGGCTTAGTGGCCAAATGCCTGACTGCCTCTGGACTACTTCCGATGAGCCACCTCTCCTCCAGGGGATTTTGACACTTGGCAGTCCTGAACTACCTCTATCAATCCCTCTCATGATGAGCTTGCTCATCCTGTCATACTAACTCCATTAAACACTGACTTACTAATCAATCTCAGGTCACCTGGACCATAGTCAGGGCTTTATCCTTGTATACTTGTGGAGCTGATGGTGAAATTCCTTTATATTCAAAGATTACTAGCATATATGATTGCTAGAATATGAATGTTAATTTACTAAATTCTGCTGTGTATAGTACGAAAAATAGTTTTTTGTGTATTAGCAACATAAATGTGGTTGTTTACATTTATTACCCTAAGGGCTTATTTATTTATTTAATGAGAATTGTTTTGTTTTGTAAAATGATTCAGCGGTGTGAGATCAGCACAAGTCTTTTATTTAGATTCCTTGCTTGGCTACTAAACATGGTACTCTGCTTTACAATCAAACAGCCACTGCTTACTTTAACAGTACAACAGGAAGCATTCCAGAACTCTGCAATAAGTAAAAGTAGGAAGTAATGCATATTTAAAACTAAACAGATTTGTAACTCCCTTTATAATTGATAAAACAATGTTTTTTAAGCTACACATTATTATTTTTAACCGTAAAATATCAACAAAAATACAAAGCTGCGAAGACAAGAAATATCAAATGTTTGATCATAATAGTTTTACACTGTGTCTTATTTATAAGATTAAGAGATACAATACACGTCATTAAATTTAGGTAACATGGACCATAGCGCAGCTTAATGCTGTTTCACTGCGCCTTTCCTCTTTCTCACTCTCTCTCTCTCTCTCTCTCTCTCTATTACCTGAGGTACAGGATATCACTTCTTATTGGCTGGATCAGCACCTTTAAAAAATGTCCACCACAGTGAGTCATTTCTGGGCCCAGTAGAGCTTGTAAGCTCAAAGAACCTTGTCCCTGAATTCATTTCTAGTGGTGCCCCAGAGGAGTGTACTTTGGCTGTAACCAAGAATTAGCAGAAATAATTTCAAGACACTGTTAATTTGAAATAATCATTTCTTCTGGGCTGTGCAGTAGAGCATCTAGGCCATTAGAACCTAGTAACCATGACTCCAGGAAGACAGGACACTGATTTGCAATGACTTGTCTTAGTTTTTTGGGTAAAATTACCTTTACTGATAATAAAACCAGAATTTGGAGATATTTTCAATATTACAACTAATAGGATTTGAGAGACACCTTACATGTCTTCTGAATAGCATTCTAGAAACATAATGGGGAACTGAAGCTGAAAATCCGTCACTAATTGTATCTGTTTGAGAATAGTTTTCCCTTTCCACACAGAAATCCAAAGTTGAGTCATCAGTTGCATTTTTGTTACACTACTTATCATATTGGTTGAATACTCATGAGAGCACGCCATGATTATTCAACAGTCTTTACAAGTTTAAAAGCCACAATTTATAGTTCTAGCACAGATACTGACTGCAGTCCCTTTAAATTCCAAGTATATTACAGATCCTGTCATGGCCAGCTGATTATATTACAAATCCTGACATGGCTAACTTTGAATTCTAATATTACAGATGCTGATATGGCTAGGTGATTACGGCTGCCTATAGTTAGTAACAGTCCCACTGCCCTTTCATTTGCATGGCATTTTTTAACCTCAGTCCCTAAACAAAATTAAGGCAAGATCTTGTTTCAGTTGGAGCTGCTTAAAAAGGAAATCTAATCTCATTTTCCTAATTAGTCCCGTGTAATATCTGTCCCGATGAGCTGGTAATTCCATATGGGAATTCATTTTTTGAGTAATCTTAAAGGGGGATTGCTAACTCTGTTTAGCTGTTCTCATGCCAGATAACCTATACTGAATACTACCGATGTGTCCTTTCCGACAGGTTATCAACAAAGAATGCCTTTGGGGAGAATCCAGTCTCAAAATCTCAAGAGTTACCCATTCTGTTATGATGTCTCCCAAACCTCATAAGTAATTATCCATTATGAAGTAATTCATTTAAATTCTGAAGACGAATGCCAGTAATTGTGCATGGATTTTCTTTGTTCATAGCTTGGTCAATGGCACTTGATACATTTCCATTCCCAAATAAAAATAAACAATAGCTTAAGCATTTTGCTTATACAGAGATTATTTTCAAAACATGGATCTGCCTTAAAAATGCTATTGTGTCATACATGTTTTACAGAAGAATCATATTTGCTAGTGTCAGATAAAAGACTTACACTGAGTGGCCTTTTGATCCAAGCTATAGTATATGGAAGTTATATTCCTGGAAATCATCTTCATTATGTCTGTATCAATACTTATTTCAAGTGTAGGAGAGACACTGTTGGGAGAAGGGAAGGGAACTTGGGCTTTTATGGCTTCATTCAGAATACCTCTGAATTATGAAAGTAAATAAATCTGAATCATATTAAAAGAAGGTCACCCTCTAATATGAAGTCTTTATACTGTCTTTAATAATGCAGCTTTATCTTCTTTCTCCACTACTTTGATCACTTTGGTGTCCTGTTTTGCATTTATTTTAATATTTTGGAACTTAATGGCTGGTGTAAGCAGGATGGCATCTTTGACTTGTACTCCTGAAGAGTTAAAATTGCAACAGCGCACTTTTGATCCATATACTTTAAGTTTGGGAGTAGGGGGCTTCTAGAAATTTGATGGTGTCATATGAAAACATATACTTCTCTTTATTTCTACAGATATAATGAGTTAATTTATTAAATGGCTTTTTCAAAATCAGCAGTAGCTGCAACATATGGTTTATGTTGTTGGACAGAGGCCTGAATTACTGATTAATGGAACATGGATGACCTGAGCTCCAGCAATGTTTAATGAGACCAGATTAGGATGGAGAGAGTTAATTTGAATAAATGAGACTGAAGCCTTCTTGTCCTTATTTTGACACATATGTTTGTAGCTACTATGTAGAAATAGGTTTGTAACATGATGGCTGATTTAAGATGTTCCTAAATGTTACCAGTAATACTACAATTGCCTCATTGGGCCTATTATGCTAGTGTTACTCACTCCTCAGTATATTTCCAACAGAGGTTGTTTAACAAAAGGACCTGCAGCAATTGGAGAGACCACAAAGGTTCCTTACAAAGAAAATTCAGGGTCTTCAACATCTGTCTTATGCAGACAGACTGAAATTATTATTACTTTACTCTGTGTCATACAGGCTGCTCAGAGGCGACCTGTGTCTTACTGAGAGAGCAATCTCTGACTCACCTTTAATGAAAATGCTGCACATTCACAAGTCAAATGGCACACGGGTCACTCACTCAAAGGGCCTTAACTCGGTATGTGACATCAACAGAACTTGCTGGAGAGACAGATTTGACTCAGAGGTTGCCTCACCTTTGGAGCAAGCTTTCCATTCATGTTAAAAAAAGCCCCTTGTTGTCTCTGTTTAAGTGCAGTTTGGATGATTGGCTGGATAAACAGAAAGTCACCTCAGGGGTTCCAGCTGCATCCCTCTTGCACAAGGACAATAGGTGCTGATTTGAACCAGGCAGCCTTGGAAACATGAGTTGAAGCTTGTAAGGGCCCTGGGGCCATTAACCTAGTAACATCCTATGATCCAATGAACTACTTCTACAGTTCCATGGATATACCATCTCTACCTGGTGCTTTCTTCTTAGGAGAGATTGCACATTTTTTCCATGTAGTCTTTTGTGATGATGGCTGTCATAACATGTCACTAAAACCAAAAAGAGCGTGAAAATCTGAAGTTCTTGTACCACTGGATAATCAGGATTTTTGAAGAGTATGTATGTATAAAGTGTCACAGAATTCCTTTATTAAATTATGTTCCCCACCTCAAGTACCGGTGGTATAATCTTAAATCTTTCAGATACAGAATCCTCATTCTTTTCTTTAGCTTCTCAATGTGATAACCTAGCTGCTAAAGATACAAAAGATTATGTTGCATAAATTTTTTTCCAGAAGATACAAATCAATTAGACTGAACAACTAACCTAACAAAATATGTGACTTTATTTATTCTACTCAGTGAATATGATACTTAAAAATTTGTGGTTTAAGACAAGTAGTGTAAATGCTGCATCCTTTTGTTTGTTTTATGTAAAGCACTGACTATATTTTAAAATATGTCAGAAGAGAATGCAAAATAAATCATACTATACAACAGCATGATTTAGAGTTTTTGTTTTAACTATTATAAGTATTTTATTAAATACAATGAAAGTTTATACAAAACTTTTGCTATGATCTTGAAAATATAAAGTTGGTATGGATTTGCAGTTCGGTTTTGAAAAGTTTACAAAAGCACATTTTACAAATTCATACAGAATGTTCAGAATACAGTAGGTTAGCTAAAGAATTCTGAACCATGAATATCAGGAATTATGAAAAAATCTAATAACGTGGACTAAAGATAAATCCCTTTTGTAAACAATTTAGTACAAATCAACAAAATTTTAAAGCAGAAATGAAAACAATATTTCAGAGTAATTCTTTTTGTTTACTAAGACCAAATATTGTTTTGCGCATGCACAGACACACACACACGCACACACACACACACACACACACACACACACACACACAGAAAAAATATCTTTCTCAGTCTCTCTCATGTGTGTGTGTGTGTTCAGATACATCAATGTGCATGTGCTACTTGCTCTGATTTACTCAAAGCTGAAAAGATAAAGTCAAAAATCTTCAAAATTTTAAACCCCCCAAATTATCAGGGGACAACCACTTTGGCACACTTCAACCCCCTCTGCTAATATATATTTTGTTTCTGAAATCATTGAGACTGACATCAAAGGAGAAGAACTTGAGTTAGCACAGAAACTAAATATTTTCCTTTGCTCTATTGCCTCTAATTCAGAATACAAATATATTAGTAATATGTGGTCAGGGGGATTATAGAAATAACCCACGCCTGGGTGTGGGTAATGCTAGATTTACCCACGGTTGATGTGGTTTGGTCCCGAGGGCGAAGCCCGAGGGACCAAACAAAGCCAACCATGGGTAAATACAGCATTACCCACACCCAGAAGTGGGTTATTGCTATTATACCATGACAATATTTAAGAAAAGAAACTATTACTTTTCTTAAATAATGGCATAGTATAATGCCTGTTTACTGCCCTTCCGCAGATGTCTGGCATCCGCGGCAGTTCTGATGTACTGCGCGCCTGAGCAGTACATCAGAGCTGTGGGCAAAGCACGGAGAAAGCAAGATCTCCGTTGCTTTTTTTTTTCGCTATGTTAAATGGGTTTAACATAGCGAGACAGTTTAAAATAAGCAACGGAGATCTCCGTTGCTTTTTACTGTTTCGCTATGTTAAAACCATTTAACAGCGAAACAGTAAAAAGCAATGGAGATCTTGCTTTCTCCGTTGCTTTTTTTTTAAAACCTGTCTCGCTATGTTAAATGGGTTTAGCATAGCGAGACAGCTTTAAAATAAGCAACGGAGATCTCCGTTGCTTATTTTAAAGCTGTCTCGCTATGTTAAACCCATTTAACATAGCGAGACAGTGTTTTAAAAGTAGAGTTATACTAATGGAAAAAAGTCCGGGCGACTGGACCTTTTTCCATTAGTATAACTTGATTTACAATGTGCACGCTGGCCAATCAGCGTGCACGTTTTGGGGGGGGGGGTCATGGTATAATATGGATGTTTGACTGTCTGCAAAAGTATATGTTCAGGAAAAGTTCCTTTGGGGTATGTCCTTCAGTCTTTTTTTAATTGACTTTTCTGCCTTTGACTAATTGTATTTAGCTGTGTCAGTTTCCATGATTCTGAGTCGAACAGAGATATCTGTGTCTGTGAATCTTGTGGGTTTTTCCCCACAAACAAGGCTGCTGTTATTACAAACATATTTTATGGCATGACTGCATCACTATGAATTACAGGTATTTCTTCATATAACAGCTGTTTTCCTAACTTAGTCTTCCAAGTTAAATGTTAAAAGGTTACTTATTATCTGCCCCAGAGTTATCATCTGAATCCCTAGCCTATGAACAAGAAATGTGCATAGTGTTATTCATGGAATTACCTAGTCCTTTAACAACAGCTGTGTTATAGAATTGCCATACCCATGTTAATTCCAGAATTGTTTCACTTTTTGTTTTCTAAAGTATTTTTAATAAAAGTTTTTATTCTGCATTAAGCTACTTGTGTTTCATAAACATGCACTGTAACTCTGGTTTATATGAGATTGTAGAATACCAAAAAGGTAGCATGCTGTACACCTGTGCAGAGGACTCAGAATTACAAGGTTCACTTTACTCTGAATAAGGTATACCCCTGAATAATATCATCATCTCTGCTTTATGACCAGGTTATCCCAGGTCTGATTAGTAGCCTAGTGCTGGAAGGGCTAGAGAGAAGAATGATGAGGCAGTGTCTTTTCCCATCCCTTAGAGGAGAGGGTTGGGTACACATGGCTGGGATGCACCCTTTGTCTTAGAATCCTTAGAGGAGACCACAGCTCAGACAGATGTGCATTCTGACAAGGGGCAGTATCTTCTGCAGGATGTATCACTCATAGAAATGGGAGACTGTCCCTTACAGAGATGCATTGCATGCCATCACTTGAACATAAGTTGGCATGACTTACAAAATTGGAATCTCCCTTACAGACACCCATTGCATGCTGTCAGTTGGAATCAGTGGGCATGCAGAGAATGGAGAGAGTTAGTGTCAGAGCTAGAGTATCCCAGTCATGGCACATGGTGGCATTCAGCTGTTGTCCTCTAGGGGTCTGAATGAGCCATTACTATCACTCCCCAGTGGAACAAGTGAGACAGTTACACATCTGGAAAGGGAGTTTGATAGTTGGAGGAGAATAGATCAAAAAAAGTAAAAAAAAATTTGTTTTAAATATTTGTTGAAAATGTTGTTTCTTCAGATAATTGGAGTAAGTTGATTTTGTGGCATTCCTCATGCCTTACTCTTGTGTTAGAGAATGTAGTTGCAGTAATGGTTGAAATAAAATGAATAAATAATTGGTAAATTATATAATGGTAACCAGAAAACAGGGTGAACAATGGGAGCCAATGTATAAAAAAATTATCAGCAATAAACTCATTTTCTCTCTGTCTCTCTACCCTTAGCTCTGTTTCTTCATGAGCAGGTACATACTGACATAAGAAAATGTATGGCCTGTTTAGTTCTCTCTTCTAGCATAGTTAGCTCATGTGCAGCTGTTTCTTCTCTTCCTCTGACCCATCTCGTCTTCAGCCTTCCTTACACCTCAGTGAGTCACCTCTCTTGAACTATAATTTACCATAACTTCAGTTGAAAGTTCCAACTACCTTTCTGCGAAGTAATACTTCCTTGGAGCCATACTGAACCATCCCCATTATAACTCTGTGTCCACATCCCCTTCCTTATCAGTTTTACATCTTTAGTCCGACCACTCTTATAATGTAGTACATCCATATTGCATCCCCTTCCACTAATGTTTAAACACTTCGTTGACATTATCATTAAGTATACCCATGCCCAATGCAGTACTTTTACAGATTTGGTTAAGACTGTGTCATAGTCTCTGAAAGCTTAATCTCAGTAGTTCCTCTGGATGATCACCAAACCCATGTAGAGTACTCCAGTTGTAGCATTTCCAGTGCTCTGTACAAGAGAAGCATAACAACATCTCAGCATCCCTAGAGGCTTCTCTGATACTTTTGCACTCTAAAACACTGAATACTTTTACCTTAGCTCTTTTACATTTCATTGCATTGAGGTATGTAGGGATGATTATAATTTTGAGAACCTTTCCTTTTCTCTTCTTTGTAGGATTGACACTTCTCACTCTTTGTGCTTGCTCAGCTCTCATTTAAAAATCAATGATATTCCACTTTTTTGCACTAAATCCCATCTGCTGTTCAGTTAAACTTTTCATGCTGCTCTGTCCTTTTCAAGAAATGTTCATATCAATCTATGACCCAATGCCTTGATTTTGATATTGATATTGTTAGTGAGCAGGCTTTTCTTATTGCCTTTGTTCACTTTCAATGTATTTAAAAAACGACATAATTGCAGACCAAAACAGCCATTCTTATTTCCTATGTGTTGAAGCAGCATGCAAGTTGCAAATGGAGAAAGCCAAAATTGTCGAGCTGACACCACAATTCATATCTAAAGCCACTAACCCCAATTTTCTGGAAACTCATGTAGGACATATCCTACTTGACTGCTCCACAGACTGCCTAAATAACAATCCAGTGACTACTATAGAGCTCTTGGTTTTTGACCAGCAGCACTCCTTTTATTTCCTCCTTAGCACAACAATTATCTAATTACCCAAACATAACCCAAACTTATCACAGTCTTGTAATGGGCTAAGTTACCCCGACTCATAAAATTCCTCCCTTGTTTCAATAGCCTTCTATTTTGGACAAATATCAATAAGGGCTCTGAGAAAATATTTAGGATAACTTCAAAAACAATCCTAACCCAAATAGCACTTCACAGCATTTCTCAAACATTTTATGCAAAACCTATAGCAAACCACTAGCCCACATATTCTGTCTATCACGGCAGGCATCATTCCCAAACAATTCAGTCATTCAGAAAAATAAAACATACAATCCACCAGTCTTGCGTATTTAACAGTAGAACCAAAAGCAAAAATACTCCTATACCATGTCAAACCAGACTAAAATTACTTTAAAATATTTATTCCAAAAGGTTTAGCACTTTTGACTTTTACATTGAATGAGACCTTAACAGAACTACTGAACATCAGCATATATATCACTGCATGATATATGTAATATTCAGATGACAAAACAATTCAGCTGGCACATGACACTAATATAATGCAAACATAAAATATATGTACCAAATTATGTAAAACATTCTTATGAAATCAACATCATACCACTTATTTTTCATGTCTTGGCTGATCTGAATTTGCATACACTGCCAAGAGATAAGCAATCATTAACACATGGTAAAACAGCTGCATTTAATAGAAGCTACCATTGCAATTCTTTGTACTCCAAGGTATTTTTCAGCATCGATCCCTTGACAAACTCGTGACTATATATAACACAAAAACTAGCACACCTGAAAGAAGGTCTACAAAGAGCATTGTTATTGTTTTTTGCTTAATGTAATGATGTTAGGAAAAAATATACTAACAATAAATGATGGCAAAACTACCATCAAGACATTTGGAATGCCAAGTAACCTTGCAAGCGCTACTGCCTTAAAAATTGTCTTATCAGAAAGCATTACTCTAAATTATGTTCAACAGTATAAATATGTGGGATGATCTCTTGACTCTACCTTGTGCCTAAAAATTCACACACATACTGTGGTCAAAACAGTTATATCCCAGTTAAAAGACTTAGTACTTGATATCTAACCATCTCTCCCCTGAAACTAGAAGAGTTGTAGCTGAAAATATTCCTAATCCAAAACGGGAATATGAATTACAATGGTCTCAGCTCACAACACTAGCATAATTCAAACACCTGTCAGTTCATCAGCCTAGCCCCTTGCAATGAGCACGGCAGTGCCTCCCATCAGTGTCGGTTACCTGCCTATTCCAACCAGATCTACTGTCATCCTCTTCCCTCTTACCAACAAAATCTGCCACAAATGCTACTGCCCCTGTATTACATCCAGACTGCAAATTGAACACACTCACTATTCACTCACAAACCTTGAAAATAAGGCCATTGCACTAGTCAGGCCCACATTCAATCTGACAGTTGAGGAAGGAAGCTTCAAAAAAATTGTTCCTGCAAACTGGAATAGCATCCCTCTAAAAGTTAGATACCTTAACTGCTATAAAGTTAATTCAAAGGAAACTTCTTGAGCAGTTAAAGGAAATGTAAAACACACATGCTTTATTACAAAGGCTAGGCTGAGTAAACTGCCCTCCATATCTCCTCACACAATTAAATTAATAGCTACTTTCAGGTTGCCTCAAATCTTTAATGGTCTGGCCCATGCATATGTAACATCCCTATCATCTCATTCATACTTCCACTTTTCCTGCAATTCTCCTCTCAGCTTGTCTACAGCTTTCTCTGTCTCTCACAAGCTATACATCTCTCTACATCTGTGTCCCTATTTCCTGTAGCTACAACTTTTATTTTGCCATGAATAAATTGTACACTCCAGTAATGTTCCCATTACATAGTTATACTGACTCACTATACAAACTTTATATTTTCAGTGTACATCAGATTAAATCTTATCTCCCACTGGATATTTCTCATGGAATAATGCACTCCTGGAGAACCCTACTGAATCATCCCCTGTTTAAAGGAAGAATTCTCCAATCACTGCAGATGATGTCACCCCTCCTGGCATTCAACTTTATTCCCAAAGGAGAATGACTGCGCCATTAGAATCACTTTTCTGTGGAACAGATGGGCAATGAAATGAATCTAAATAATTTTATACATTCTTCATTAGGGTTGGGAGGGTGGCCTTATGGTTAAGGTGTTTGCCTTACAAACACAAGGTGCAGGGTTCAAGTCTCACAAGGGATAATTGGCTAGGCTTAAAATGGCTCGCAAGGGCAGTTAGCTTAGTACTAACCTATGAACCTATGAACCTAAGACGTAAGCAATTTCATTATATGTAATGTAAACTGCCATGAAATGAAAATGTGATTTGTGTATAATTGTGCGCTGTGAAATTAAGTATGTGGCTTTTACATAATTGTGTGCAGTGTACAACCAGATAGTGTCTGAAAAGGGTCCAAGGACCAGCCTTCTTACCTGATTATCAAGCACCAATACATAAATAGTAGCTATGTCTGTTTCTTATAGTTTTGTATCTATACATCCTGATTTGGAATATGAATTACTCCACACTAAAAATACATTGTACAAGTCATCACCCTGTTACAAGGCATTAATTAAATTCCATTGCTTCACACCAGCAATGATTAGAAATAGAAGTACATCAGTCTGGAGTGGTACAATTACTACTGTGCAAAGTCATGCTACTGCCCACCTACATAGACGCTAATATTCAGGAACTCCACCAGCTTGCTTCGCAATATGTCTCTGTGATCTTGCTGTCATGGTAACAATTCTGACTACAGGCTTACACTTGTCTGCCTTCTTTTTAAATTCACCCTTGTTATGGACAGCTGTTGCTAACATCCACCAGTACTGCAAGAACATTGCAGTTTTTTACTGAGCATTAACATTGTGACTCACCTAGAAATGATGCCAGCAATTTCAGAAAACAGAAAGCTAGATGATCATAACGCTGTGCCTCATCTCTAGAAGGTCCTTTGAGTTCATTGTCCACTTTCTCCTCTGACATTATCTTTTTTGTCTATTTGTCATCAATCATACTGTCTTACCTTTAGATGCTAACAACCTGCCCTATCATTCGTTGCATGCTGTATGTTAAATACTTGAACGAGTATGATTATTGCCTTATCTTTTAGAAACAGTACAGGCAAGTGTATACTAGCTTCTATAATTAGTTGAACAGCATTACGTGCTGTATACTGGCTGTTACATACTTGAATTGGACTGATTACTGGCCAACATACCATCCAAGTGCATTGCCTTATAATTTAGGAACAGTAAAGGCAAGCGCACAACAGCTCCTTTAGTTAAACAGCATTGCGTGCTGTATGCTGTCTGATATATAATTGAATTAGCTTGATTATTTCTGGATACTGGCTTACTTAACATCCAGGTGTATACATAATAGCCGCACTAGTATATCTCTTTGTCAGCATTGCCAGCCATTAAAGTGGTAGTTCACTGTCTGCTTAAAACGCTTAATGTTTACAGCAAAGGCTGTCTATAATATAGCACAGTGACTCCTGCTTGCATTGGATATAGCTTATTAATGCTACGATTAGTTAGAATGTTGATGAATACATCCTGTACTTATTAGATAAAACTTGATAGTTAAGTGCTTGTAACCCACTGTTTGTGTGGATAACATGTGGCTTGGGTTACCAGTCTAAATAACCATAAATTAAGATTCTGCTTAACCTGCAGGGGTAAACAGAGTTGGCGACATATCCAGCCTTCTCTCATTGTACTGAGACATTTAAATGTACTCTCAGATACCATAGCTCCACTTGGCTTACTGTTTCATGGATATTTCTACATGTTTGGGACCTTGCAGTTTCTAAATTGGTCTTGCTGTTTCATGACTGCACTGTTTAAGTAAGATAAGTGAACACCACCTGAACTGTTTTTTTGCTGTTTATAAGATAAAGCTGCTTAAATATGACACCTGAATGACCAACTTGCTGTGCTAGAACCATGTATACCTATGGTAGTAGCGCAAAAAGAAAAAGAAAACAAATTTTGAACAAAAAGCCTGTCCTAGCCTGTATGCAAACACCCTGAGTACTAACTATCTATTTCCCTCCTCCAGACCATTCATAGCCATTATTTAAGGGTTCCCCCTCCCATCAAATACCTACTTCAGTTAAGAAGAATTGCCCAGAAAATACTGTGGACCCAGCAAAGAAGTTTGAGAGAACCATAGCCTGAAAGTAGTGAATGTATGTTAACTTTCTTGGTTTAGTGTACTTTACATAGTTTACTCCTTTAAGGGCAGCCGACTGACTTTAGTGTAGTCAAGTGCTGCATCACAGATTAGTGGCAGGCATCACCCCCCCCCCATATATCTGTTACCATCTTAGTTATAATTCACTCCTTTTCCTCTATAATCTAGAGTGCACCTTTGCCTCTTCCTACCCATCCTGCCCACACATCTCTGATATACTGACTATTTTGTTTGAATTTAGTCTAAGGTTACTTGACTGCCACATACCTAGCTTCCACCCATATAGGATAAATATTGCAGTAATAGGCTCTCTTTCACATAACACTGATAGTCTCCCAAACTCTCCAGTGTCTTGGACTACTGGCTCTGCCCCGCTCCGTTCGCTATGCTCACTCTGCTCCCCTACCCTACCCCCATTTCCACCCACCCCATATCAACTACATTTATAGTTATACACCACACCCTCTATCAGTTCCCTCCCACCCAATTACAGTTTCACACCACACATATCACTTACAAATCAACACCCTTCACCACACCCTTACTATCACTCATTAGTAGTATATCAAACCCACTTACTTTAAGTTACTACCCTTAAACACTCACCAGATCACCAGACATAATGAACTATAAACAGCAGTCCCACTTAATAAAAGCACTACTCTACCTATGTACTATGATCACCTTTCTCCTGCTGTCCTACCTCTCCTCTTACCACACTCAACTACATATCAGTACCCCCACAATGGCAAACTGAACCTCTTTCCACTCCCCTGAAACTTTATAACTTCCCAATCACACCACTAGACCTCACCTCCTCTAGATCAGTCTCTTACTCCCATTACAAACTGTCAGTCAGAACTAACCCTCACTCCTCATTAAGACATACTGAATTACTACACAAACTAACTAAACTGTATCTTTACCTACTCTGGAATAAACTACCTATCTATATCAAACAAAGCTCCTCATTAGCACTCTTCAAAAATCTTGATGATTGGATGGGAAATAGGAAATTCACCCCGGGGATCACCTCTGTGTCTCTGCTCGACAGTGGCACAGGAAAATAATTTTCTTGGGTGGCAAAAGTCAGAGTACCTTTTTGGCTGGGCTTGTGTAGGCCCCAGGGCCAATAACCTAGTACCTACCTATGAACCTAGGAATCAACAAACTCATTCGCTGTGGTGACATTCACGTTAATACAGGGCCCATCACAACACCCTACACAGACTCTAATCGGCCAAACCCCCTATACAACAGACCAACCTCCTCTCTCCTCTTCATTAACATAAATGCAAGAAGTATACTTAACAAAATTCAGGACCTTCACACCCTTCTAGCTGTATATAAACCAGAAATAGCAGTGCTAACTGAAACATGGCTTAAACCAGAACACCATAATAATGAGATTATAGCCCCTGGCTATAACATAATACGCAGAGATAGAGTAGAGAAAAAGGGAGGTGGCATAGCGATATTTTTCCAAAATCATTTCACCATTGAACAAATTGATTATAACACCAAAGAAAATCAAAGATGTTGAACTAATCCTTGCCAAATTAAAACTAAACTCAAACAAACATATTATTACAGGGGGCTACATTCCACCGGGCAATAACACTACTATAATGGAAAACCTGCTTTGCTGGATCTCAAACTCCATGCCACAAGAAACTGTACTATTAGGTGACTTTAATATTGACTGGCTGAACTGCTCTAGACACACTCCAACTACCCATATTAACCTCCATAGATTTACCCAAATTATATCCACCGCAACCAGAACATACAAAAACCTCAAAACGCGAATCCATCTTAGACTGGATTCTGTTATCTGTCCCCACTCTAGCAATGCACTCTGGGCGTCTACCTGACAGTCTAAGTGATCATCAACCAACCTACCTAATTCGGAATAGACCCCATTACATAAGACAACCCAACCTCAGAGTAATACGTAACAAAAAGACCTTTAAAACAACTGACTTCAGACTTCATCAATTCACTACAGAGCTGTAATTGGACACCCCTAAAACTACTATCTCTTGATGATGCCGTACAGTACTTTAACTCCACTTTCCTGCAAATCCTAAACTGTCATGCCCCATCCAGATCTATAAGACTAAAAGCTAACTTTGATCCATGGCTAACTAAAGATACTAAGACTACAATGAAAGAGAGGGATCTGGCCTGGAGTCAATATCAAAAGAACAAAACCAGTAATCTGAGGCAAACCTACCATGAACTTTGAAACAAAGCCAAAAAAACAAATCAAACTAGACAAAAGTAACTACTACAAAAACATGCAGGAAAAATATGCCAACAACCCTAAGAAATTTTGGGCTACAATAAATGGCATAATCCACCCAGGTAAAGCCACCACCCCAACCCCAGTACAACCAAACAACCATGACAACATTCCCACACAATTTAACAAGTTCTTTACCGAAACAGTCCAAACATTTACCAATGCCCTCAATACCACTAGCAGCCCTATAACAGGTGCTAGCAAAACCCACCCTACTATTCAGAACAATACCACCACCTTTCCCCTACACCCTGTACCCACTAAAATTATTTCAAAGCTCCTTAAGAAACTCAAATCAACCACACTAGCTTCTGAAACCCTACCAGCCGAATTCCTTCAGATAGCAGCAGTCACCATAGCCTATACAGTGTCCATCCTCATAAACAGGTCACTTGCAGAATTCAAAGTCCCCACCCTGTGGAAAACATCACACATTATTCCACTGCACAAAGGGGGCAACTCCTTAGAACACACCTACAGCCCAATCGCAATACTCTCACCTCTATACAAGATATTAGAGAGAGTAGTACATTCCACACTACTTCGGTACCTCTTACCTTGAAGAGGACCAATGAGGTACTCTGCTTGACATGAAGCTGGAGTCTGTTCCAAATGTGTGGTTATCCTTGGGAGACAAATCTGTCCTTCCAGCAGTTTTTATTAATGTCACATATTAGGTTAAGGCCTTTAGAGCTGGTAACCCATGTACCATTTGACTTATGGATATGCAGCATTTCCAGTAAAGAAGGGTCAAAGATTGCTTTATTTGCAAGGCAGAGATAGCCTCTGAGTAGTCTGTATGAAACAGAATAAAGTGACAGTGATTTCAAATGATCCACATATGACAGATTCTGAAGACTGAATTTTCATTGTGAGGAACCTTTCTGGTCTCTCCAATTGCTCCACGTGCTTGGAAAGGTACATACCAAAAGGGTCATTATACTCAATTATTGGCCTGATGAGGGAAGAGTACAGAGAAGTTATAACTTCTTTTTTCTGGAGGCAATGCCCTTACTTATGAGATGAGGAATATAGAATGTTCATACCACTGTGGAGACATGGTGATCAAAGGTAAGGTTGCTGTCAACCTGTGTGCTCAGGTCTCTCACCACTGAGTGCATACTTGAACATCGCTCTTACTGAAAGGGATGATAACACATTTTTTGCATTGAGTTTAAGGCCATGACTTTGACACCAATCATTTGTTTGTGTAAGACCTGATTGTAGGATGTTGACATAATTTGGAGATTCTATGACCACTCCCAGTTTGCAGTCATCAGCAAACTTTGTCAGCCACAGACCTTTAGTTTTAGCTGTATTTTGGAGAAATAGATTCCAAACAGTAGAGGTCCCAGGACTGATCCCTGTGGAACACACTGGTTACAGGTCTGCTGTTGGAGATGGATTCCCCTATTTTGACTATATGGGTTCTATCAGTGAGCCAGTTAGTGACCCATCTAATGATATAAGGGTTTATACATAGCTGGGTGAGTTTGCCAATGATGCCTGAGTAGGGGATAGTGTCAAAAGCCTTGGCAAAGTATAGAAAGGCTGTATGCACAGATTTCCCCTCATCATGGGCCTTAGTGACTGTCTCGAAGAAGTCCACCAGATTTATCAGGCATGATCTCCCTCTGACAAATCCAAATTGAGTAGGGTCAAGTGTTTAGAGATTACCTATATCTTTGTTGATAAGGTCCATGATGATACGCTCCATGGCCTTGCAGATAAAGCTAGTTAGGCTAATATCTCTGTAGTTCCCAGAGTCAGTGGAAGTACCACCTTTGCGCAATGGGATAATGGTGGCCTTTTTCCATTCAGGTGGGATGAAGCTGGTGCTTAGACTATGATTGCAAAGAATACCCAATGGCATTGCTAATTCTTGTTTGAGCCCATGTAGGATGTAGCCTTGGATGTTATCAGGTCTCATAGAAGCTGTGTTTCTGACCTTAGAGAGGGCATTCACGACCTGCTCCTTAGAGATACAAGGTAGGAGACATGTGGTAAGTATATCATGGGGTACGTGTGGTGGGGACAGGGGAGTGAAGTTTTCACATAACCTGTCGGCTAACATGTTAGCAATGTCCACAGATTCAATATATGTGGTATGATAAACTACCAGTTCGGTGCAAATCTGAGCCTTTCCTTTTAGGTTATGGATGTAATGAAAGAATTCCTTATGGTTGTCCTTAGTTGAGAAAGCTAATTTGGATTTGTAATTAACTTTGGAGGACTTCAAAAGAAGTCTTATTTGCTTGTTTAAGCTGAAGAGGGAGTGTTTCCAGTTTAGGGCTCGCTTCCTCTTACTCTTAGAAAGCAATTTCTTCCTGTTATTGTAAAGCTTGTCAATGGCAGTTGTCCACCAGGCAGATTTGCTCTTCCTTGAGGAGCTTGTTTTGGTCCTATTGGGCACAGCCAATTCAATGTAGTTATATAGGTGTTTGTATAAAGCATTTGTGTAGAACTCAGCATAGTTGCCAGTTCTGTCTGAGGGGCATCTCATAAGCGGTCATAATCTGCTTTGGAGAAGGTTTTTAGTTTAATTGCTGCTAGGGGGGTTAGGTGTGATAGTTACTTCGAATGAGACTGATGATGACATATGACATGTTATACCTGCTAAGTTTTATCCCACACACACATACAGGTCTATATTAGAAAGACAGAATAGGTGAACCCTATATGATCAATGCATAAACGTTGATCTACAAAAAGAGTGAAGGATGAAAACGCCAAAAGACACAACGCCGAACGGATTTCCCTGGCCAGCAGGGTGATTGTGGGGATTAGGAAATATATCCTTTTCCCCACTGTAGAGCGGTCTCAGAGTTGGTATATATAAGTAGGGGGGTGTGGGGGGTGCAGAGGGGGCTTGCCCCTCTGCAAAAACGTTAATAAAAGTGTTTTGAGTTGTGTTTGTTTACTTTGGGTTTACTTACATGTATGGCGCTGTTGCTTCCAGAAATCTGTTCGGTGTTGTGCATTTCGGCATTTCCGTCCTTTGCTCTTTTTGTAGATCGACGTTTATGTGTTGCTCTTCTGGCGTTCGCCTATTTCGGGTTTCATGCTTATAATGTAGACCCCCACACATATCACCGTATTGCCATTCTCCTGTGAATATGTGCACATAGTTGTTATATGTGCATACTTTGCACACATTGTTGCAAAGTTACTTTTTTGTATGCAATTTGACATACATGCTATATCAGGATGTTTGCTACATTCGTGGTGCTGGTGTGTTACAAACTCCCATGACAATCTGCCCTTGTGTGTGATGTTTCTTCCTACTTTGTGTACCTTGTGTTACCCAGTTGTCTTCTATTCTAATCAATTATTCTTTGTTTGTTCACCTCTGCATAGCTCGTTTAATTGCTATATGGCATGGATCTCAAACTCGCTGACCTCAGACCTTAAGTAGCCTTCAAGCTAGCATAGCTACACTGTCTGTATTTCTTTTAGTTTTGGAGATCGTGGCCTGTGTCTGAATTTGCTTCTCTTCATACAGCACCAGTGGTTATTTGAGTTTGAGACCCCTGCTATATGGTGTTAGAGGCAAAAATTGACATTCACCATTTTGATTTTGTCATATAATGACAGTATCATGTTAATGGAGAATATACTGAATCTATGTACTGTACAGCCACATTATTATGGGACAACACCACTGTATAGTGTCTATAGCTTATCTTCTGACATATATACACCTTTGCTGCCTGTTACACGTTTACATAACTGAGCAGTTTTCATTTTGCATAATATGCCTGCATTGTTTTGTATGCCTGTACATTTGTATGGCCCTAGCTGTGACAACACAAAAAATGACCCCTGTAATACAATAATACAGATGATTATTGCTCCTTCAAATGGAGTGCCATAGTTGTGTATGCACAACTGTACTTTAATAAGTCATACACATTTACATGTAATACTGTTATCACTTTTTGTGTGTGTGCCACCTGGTATCTTATGTTTGCATGACAGTATACAGTGGTATGTGATATTCAGTCCTAATTTTAGTAAAAGACAGAACCAGCACACAACAATGTAAAAAACATCAGAAGATTGCTGGAACACTGAAAACGTATAGAAACAATTCTTATAGTAAAGCCAATGCACGGACTAGAGTTGACTGAAACTTTAATATTTGAATAAAAAAAAAATACAATGACATCCTTGTTAAGCACTTTCATCCACAAAAGGTCGACTTCATCAGAACACCATAACATAATACTGCCTGATATTTTAAATCATTTTGGCGCCAAACACGATACTGCATCACTGATTTAAAGTGACAGATGCTGTATAGGTAAAATATATTATATTTGTAACTTCGTTTTACATAAAAAAAAAAAAATAATGAATATCATACATACCATGCACAGTCAAATATATATATATATATATATATATATATATATATATATATATATATATATATATGTATGTGTACTACAAAACTTTGTGAACCTATCAATTAGTTAATACATTTAAAAAAGCGTTTGAAAAAGCATTAGGGTTGATGAATGTTAGTGCTTGTATATTAAAAAGACTGTTTACGTTTATAAATATTTATAACAAAACCAAAAGATTTTTGTTTGGTGGGGAGAATGGTGCATAAGAAATTATTACAAATACATCAAAAATGTTACATGAAAAGTTATTACATACATAAAAAACTATTGTAGGTGCTATTTCCTACCTACCTACCTAAAGTATGATACAATAAAATGTATCATAACTTCCTTGTATGTTAAAATATTTAAATTATTTAAATGTTTAAAACATAGCCATAGATATAAATACTTATATACATAAATAAAAATAGATTAAATCACATTTAAACACTTATAAAATCATGAATACAATGATTAAATAACTACTATATGTAAACTTAGACATATAAAATAATATATAAAAAGTACATGAATTCACTGACTTAATTGCAATAAAGGTTTAACAGAGATACATTCATTAAGTCCAGGCTCTCTGACTGCATCAGTTAATATTTGCCAATATGTTTCCCTCTTGCCTAAGAGTGCCTTAGTATTGCCACCTCGGGGTCTACTTAATACTTGATCAATAATTGCAAATTTAAAAACATGAACGTACCCACAATGGTCAATGTGTCTATGTAATGCATTATTGACATCCTTAGTTCTAATGCAGCATAAGTGGTCGTATATTCTTTTTTTAAAATGTCGCTCAGTCTTGCCTATGTAATATGCGGTTCATGACATACACTTGGCAAGATAAATGACAAACTTGCTATTACAGTTTCCCTGTCTAAAATATAAATACGTCTTATTAATATTTTCCAATTTCACCCCTTCTATCTCCCAAATATTGGAACAATGATTACATCATCCACATTTGGTAGTGTGTTTTCTCAATGTCATAACATTCCCATGTTTTGGTCCGTACTCCAATGACTTCTTCAAATCTGTCCCCATTTTATGAACAAAATTGGGACTATCTCCTAAAACATTCTTTACTCCTTGGTCTATCATCAAAATGTTCCAATTATGCGTAACTATATTGTTTGCATAGTTTACAAAAGGTGAGTATTGTAACACACATACCCTATTGTAGTGCGTTGGCTGCCTTCCTGCTTGTTGATCAATATTAATATTAAAACTAGTTCCTGAACCCAGTAGGGGAAGATACTTGTTTCCCCATTCTTGTATAACATAACAGGTAACATCATTTAATATAGACACAGGATATCCCCTGCTGGTGAACAGTGACTTGATATATTTAATTTCATCTATCATAGAATCATAACTTGAAGTCATACAAGCAGCCCTAATACACTGTCCCTTATAAATATTTCTCAACATATGTCTAGGGTGATTACTGGTATATTGTAAATAACTATTAGAGAATGTTTCTTTCCTATAAATTTTGGACTGGAAGTCTTGTCTAGAGTGATATATTTAAATGTCCAAGTAAGCAATACCTTTGGGGCTAAAATTGTAAGTAAATTTCAAAAAAGGACTGGAATTGTTTAGATACTCAATAAAAGGCTGAATACTTTCTATAGAACCATCCCATAATATAAAAATGTCATCCAAAAACCTAGAATAGAAAACAACATTTTTATAATGACTGCAGGTAAACAACTTAGCAGTTTCCCATACTAACATAACCAGGTTAGCAAATATGGGTGCGCAAGATACCCCCATAGCTACGCCCCTGGTTTGTCTAAAATTCTCTCCTTCATAATGTATATAATTGTAGTCTAACACTAATGTCATCATATCCATAATCAGACAGATCTTGTCCCATTCCAATTTGAAAAACTTACTCAAACTATTACAAAAATCATCCAACCCTTGTGCTTTGGGTATGCAAGAAAATAAATCGACAACATCAATAGTTATAAATATTAGGTTGTTTCTCCAAATGTTCAGAGTCAAATTTGCCAAAAAGGCCCATGAATCTTTAATCATGTGAGGTATGTCCTGATATATAGGTTTCAACCATTGGTCTATAACAACATCTATAGGGTATGTTTTTGAATAACTTCCGGAAACTATCGGATGAAATGGTAGACAATTGATTCTTTTATGAACTTTTGGAATACCCACTATAGTATCTAATGTTGGGTATTCAACTTTTAAAAAGTTGTATAAATCAATAGTAATACGTTTGTCCAATAAGTATTCTTCTATACTAAGGTCTATACGTTTGTATCCTATATTTATTTCATTAATTGACACTTTCATAATTCCCTGATTCATGCAAAATTTTATATATTTCATTAATATAATCTATTGAATTATATTGAATTATATTAATATAATTTATTGAATTATATAAAGATAAAACTACCCCTCCACCCTTATCAGGCTTCATGACACGGATATCTCTGTTGCTGATTAAATCTGCCAAGACTTCTCTTTCAATTAAAGTTAAATTGTCCTGGACGTTCCAGTGTCTAATTTTGTTATAAAAATTGTGGATGTCCTGAGTTACCAGCTTTTCAAAGCTAGCAACATTAGGATGGGTGGGTGGTATAAAAGTACTTTTCTTTTTATCAGTCCTAATTTTGGTGTGTATGTATGCTAATTGTTGTTTACCTGGTGCACATTACTGTGTTATTTGTGTCATTTGTACATTTTAACACAGCTGCATGATGCACACATGTCAGGCATTGTCCCATTGCTGCATGTACCTTGCAGGGAATTTTGCAGTCCGTATTGTGTTGAGGACACGTGATTTTTTATGACTGCTTTTTCAGGCACGCTTTTCCTTACTGATGTGGTTATAGGTTGTCCATTCCCCTTCCCCTTTATAGCTTTGTACTATGTGTTACACATCTATATGACAAATATTTATGCTTGTTTGCATCGTTGAGTACTGTGCTTGTAGAAAGTTATGCCACCATGATAGGTTGTCATACACATGTAATGCATATCCACATACTGTGGTGGTCATTGTGATGTTTCTACCTGTGTTCAAGTTCTACGTTGGTGTCATGCATTCCCCTAAAATACTTTCCATGCTTCCTGTAAAATGTGAATACACAGGCTTGCATTTATTAATTTATGATGTTAATATGATATTTTGAAATGTATCTGTATCATCATATGCTTTCTACATGGCAAGTTAACATTGCATGCCATTGGTGGGGGATATGTGCTGATCACTCTGTACATTTAGCTTGTGTGATATGATGGCATGTCACATACCTACACTCCATACATGAACATCATCTGTATGGCCTCTGGCATGTAATGTCAGGACCCCATTTCCTGTCTTAGTATATGGTGTGTATGCTTATTGGTTTATTACACAGCTGCAATACTCTTTTGCTGCATGGCTCTGTGCATAGTTATTGGTGTCTTGCATGCAGGGCTAGAGGGTCTAATGTAACATCATCATTAGTGCTCCTACATTTACTTTGCTGGAAGTGCTCAGCCTTGCTGTTGCTTTGGTTACACTTGCACTGTCAACAGCCTAGTGGATAATGATGTTTGTTGTTCATTGTGTTGTACTTCAATGCTGGCAATCCCCAGTTAGTGATCAGTGTCCTATGCCTACCATCAGTTGTACTCCTTTTGTTATGACTGTCACAGAGTTTGCAACATCTCAGCACTCCTTTGTGTATTACTTTTTGCAAGTGTGTGCAGTATTACAGTACAGTTATTTTGCAAAGTAGTCATTTCAAAAAATATTCTGCAAAGTACAGTTATTTCAAAGCATATTTCACAGAGTGCAGTAGTTCAAAGAGTTTATTGTGCATTTGAATATTATTACAAGTACCTGGTGTGTCTGAATGTTTGTACTTAATTACAAGGGCCATTTTTCATTGTGTTTTACTACAATCTCTGGGCATGGCAGTAGGATTCCACAGACCCGCATCATTTGCATTTGATAACAATATTGCAGAAAATTGGAGAGTGTTTGAGCAGGAATACAATATTTTCATACAAGCTGCTTTTTTTTGACAAAGAAGCACATACAAAAGCATTTATTCTGCTTAACTTAGCTGGTTCAGAGGCCATTGTTAGTGGGCATTTATTTGCATATGCACCTGCTGTGTTTGAAGGGGAGGGGGAAGACCGCCATATAGTGGTACAGACTGAAACAAGAGAAGACCCAGAGTGCTTAAAACATACATTTAGAGAAATGTGTAACCCCCAAATGAATGTTACAATGGAAATGCACTTATTATGCACAAGGGATCAAAAGCCTGGTGAAACTTTTGCAGCATATATAACTGACTTGAGAAATAAGGCTAATATGTGCAGATTTGGTGATTTGAAAGATGAGTTGATAAGGGACAGGCTTCTGTGTGGTATTAATAATGACACAGTGAGAAATATTTTGCTTCAAGATAGTGATTTGACACTAAATATGGTCATTGAGATTTGTCAGATATACAAGCATACAGAAAAGCACACAAGTATGTTTACAAATGAGACTAGCTACGGAGGGCTCAGTGACAGCTCATTTTGATTGTATGCAGCACGTGGTTAAAAGAAACAGGCCCAAGCACATGGCAGTTACTGCAGGTTCTGTAACAGTCCCTGGGAAACCCAGAGTCTTTCCAGCAAATTCCAGAGCATACTCAGTGAAGCATAATGGTGAGTCAGCAAAGTCAAAACATGTGCCCCCCCCACCTAGTTTAATAGTCAACTGTTGTAATTGTGGTGGTAATCATGAAGCCAAAAGAGAAAAGTGCTTAGCTTTTAGTCAGCAGTGTCATTCTTGCAGTAAGCGGAATCATTTCAAAAGGTTTTGTAAATCAAATAAGGCACATTCTTTTATTAAAAGAGGGCATTCCAAGAGGCAAGTTGATTAATTAGAAAGCTGCGAGCCTACTTTTTATGTTGATGGTTTGTCTGTGCTTGGTGAAACAGTCAATGCAGTAGATTTGTGGGCAAAGAATGAGATGTTTTATACTGTTTGGATTAATGGGAGTCCTGTAGAGCTCAAAGTAGACACTGGCTCAAAGTGCAATGTTATGTTGACAGAAACATTTGCTAGATTCAAAGCTGCAAAACAACTTGATTTCACAAATTGTGAGAAGCTTGTTGCTTATGGTGCAGAAGAGATTCAAACCGAAGGCTCAGTAGTGCTTTCATGTTACTCTGTTGGGAGCAGTTATGACTTACAATTTTTCATAGTCAAGAGACAAGTGCAGTCATTATTAGTCCTCAGAGACAGTTTGAAAATGGGACTGCTTTCATTTAATAAACAAGTTCACCATGTAAGCCTGAATGACAGCTCAAATTTTGCCCAAACTATTTTTCTGATTATGCTGATATTTTTGCAGACGAACTAGTCAAACTACCAGTTGTGTACTCTATGAAGTTAGACGCAGAGGTCAGCCTAGTTGTCAGACCAGCACAGAAAGTTCCAGTAGCTATGCAGAGCTGAGTCAAAACCGAGCTAGACAAAATGGTGCAGCTATGAGTAATTTGTCCAGTAGAAGAATCTACTGAATGGCATCATCCATGGTATAGGTCATAAAAAAACTCAGATATTAGAATATGAATTGATCCAAGAGATTTGAACAAATCATTTAAAAGGCCTCATCATCCAATGCACACAGTCAAAGAGGTTACTGCCCTAATGCCAAATGCCACTGTTTTTTCTGTCTTAGATGCAAAGAGTTTATTTTGGCAAATTTTATTTGACCGAATATCTTCATTGTTAACCACATTCAGTATGCCATTTGGAAGATACAGATTTCTGAGAATGCCATTTGGAATGAATTCTGCCGGTGAAGTCTTTCAGTGTGCAATGGAGTAATTTTTTTCTGGCTATCCATGTGCTATTATAGTAGATGAGATTCTAGTAAGAGGCAATGGTGAAGCCGAACATGACAGAAACCTCAAGAAAGTTCTGGAAAGAGCATGTGAAGTGAATATTAACATGAATCCTCAGAAGTGCAAATTCAGGCTATGAGAAGTTACTTATGTTGGTCACTTGTTTATCGGTTCAGGCATATGATCAGATCCTTCCAAGCAAACAGCAATTCTCGGGATGCCAGCTCCAGACAATGTTCAAGCCCTACAACATTTTCTTGGCACGGTCAACTAACTAGGCAAGTTTCATTCCAGATTTAAGCCAACTTTCAGCACCGCTCAGAGAGCTAACACACAAAGATGTAATTTGGTCATGGTCAGAACAGCACCAAAGATCATTTGATGCCCTGAAACAGAAAATTGCCAACCCACCAACTCTCAGCTACTATGATGTTCACAAACCAGTTACTCTTTCCTGTGAATTTTCTAAACTTGATCTAGGTGCAGTCATTCTTCAGGAGAGTGGACCAGTAGCCTATACATTGAAACTCTTACCCAGACTGAGATGCAATATGCCCATATTGAGAAATAATTTTTGGCAATTGTGTTTGCATGTTTGAAGTTCCATGATTATATGTATGGTCAACCTATCCAGATCGAAACTGATTAACAAACTTGAGTTACTGTTTTGAGAAAGCCTATCCATACAGCTCCAGCTAGATTGTAACATATTATGCTCAAATTGTAAAAGTACTATTTCAATCTTGTTTACAGAAAAGGTCAACTTCTTTATCTTATCTTATCCAGATTGCCTAGAAAAAAGATGAGCAACTTCATTTTGAGGTCATGAAAGTGAGAATTTTTTCTTTCACACATCTTAATGAGCTCAGAACTCACACAGCTTCAGATCTAATTCTCTAGAAACTAAACCCTATTATCAGTTGAGGATGGCCTTCAAAGCAATCTTGTTTACCAGTAGAAGTGCAACCATATTTTCCATACAGAGATGAGATTTTGTCAGACAATGGTATCATGAAAGGTCCTAAAGTGTTTGTTCTAAAATCCTTGCAACAAGAGTACATTCAGATCTTGCATTGCGGCCACCCAGGAACTGATTCTACCAAAAGAAGGGCGAGAAGTCTAGTATTTTGGCCTTCTCTGTCAATAGATATTGAGAAAGTACTTTCATCTTGTTGAGTATGTTGTAGTACAAAGCCGCATCAACAGAGAGAACCACTTCACTTCAGCCAGATTCCTGAACTACCTTAGTCGACAGTAGCAACAGATATCTTTGAGTGGAATGGGCAACATTACTTGATGTTAGTAGACTCTTACTCAAATTGGTTCAAAATTGACATACTTCCCAACCTCACTTCCAGTACTGTCATTATTAAGTTGAAGCAACATTTTTCTGTCCATGGTAGTCCACACAGAGTTATTTCTGACAATGGTGCTCCGTTTACAAATCAGCAGTTCAAGACATTTGCAGAAGAGTGGGACTTTGATTATATTACGAGTAGTCCTGAATACCCTCAGTCAAACAGCTTGGCTGAACATGCAGTTCAAAGTGCAAAACAGCTGTTAAAGAAATCCAAACATGACAATACTGATGTTTTTCTCAACTTGTTAAATCTCAAAAACATTCCTCATGATAAACATCTTGATTCACCTGTCCATAGATTTATGTCGTGACAAACCAGAACCACACTACCAATTAGAAGTAATTTGTTGTTTCCATATACTAAAAACAACAAAGCAGTAAAAGCCCAACTGTTGAAGAAGCATTTGTCCCAGAAATCTTACTATGATAAAACCAGCAGAGAAAATCTGGGAGACTAAAATAATCCTGGTTGAAAGAAAAGGATTACGTTTGACTAGAGCAGCACATTTTTCCTTAGGAAGTGCAATAAAACTGAATATTCTATATTGTATTGTGATGCATTTCACTGAATAGAGCATGACAGGGGGTGTTTTATACTAGGATAAAATCTGAGTATACCCTAGGTTTCTAAAAGGTTTATCATGATTCAGAAGCCTTATCTTGAAAACATTCCACATCATGGTAAGCTTTCCTATTGTTAGACTGCTCTACTTCTGAGGTTTTCCCCTCATGAGGGCCTTAGTTCAGAGAGTAGTTTCATGGTTGTAGAGGCCACATGCTAATGTGACATTCTGGAGGGTAGCTAATGGTAATTAGCCATATGTTTTCGAGGGGATGTGTTAAGGTGTGTATGCGTGTGGAGATGTCTCTACAGGCATGAGCTGAATTAATGAATGTGTGTGTGTGTGTGTGTGTGTGTGTGTGTGTGTGTGTGTGTGTGTGTGTGTGTGTGTGTGTGTGTGTGTGTGTGTGTGTGTGTGTGTGTGTGTGTGTGTGTGTGTGTGTCCACTCTCTCCCTCCCTCTTTCTGGGTTGTGGCACTGCGAGGGCTAGGTAAGGGATTGAGAATCGGGATGTGTGTGTGTGTGTGTGTGTGTGTGTGTGTGTGTGTGTGTGTGTGTGTGTGTGTCCCACTCTCTCCCTCCCTCTTCCTGGATTGTTGCACTGCGAGAGCTATGTAAGGGATTGTGAGTCTGGATGTGCGTGTGTGTGCACACGTGCACATGTGTGTGTGTGTGCATGTGTGTGTGTGTGTGTGTGTGTGTGTGTGTGTGTGTGTGTGTGTGTGTGTGTGTGTGTGCATGTGTGTGTGTGTGTGTGTGTGTGTGTGTGTGCGCGCGCGCGCGCGCACTCGCGCGTGCGCAAGTGTGTGTGTACATGCATAGAAATAAGACACTAATGAGTTGTTTCCAGCTATGATGTCCTTGAATCATACTTACTCTCTGTCACTCTAACTACCATATCCACATTGAGCAACTAGTGCATGAAGAAAGAAATTCCCTAAATCCCATGGATAGTTTCTTGGAACAAAGAATGCTTGACAGTTTTTTTTCATACTAGGGTAAAATCAGACTATAGTTTCCAGAGACTCTTAAATGCAGCTAAATGCCAGAGGCAGCAACTTCTTTCAGCAATGCTCATGCTGTGGTATGCATTTTTTTAATATAATATGATGCTCAAAAGAACAAAGTGTGACACTGCAACCTTTTGGATATCTATAACGTATATGCTTTTTTCTAATGTATTGCACTTTTTTAATGTAAATTCTCTGGGGCTGAATTTGAAAAATGTCCACATAGATCAGTGCTCTCTCTGTCTTCATCATAATCAGTTTGCTTTTTCCTATTTTTTACATGGGGTTGGTTTGTTGCCTCAACTGTCACCATCTCCCTCTCTCGATTTAGTGCCACTCTCCAACCTTCTTCAATACCTGTTGTAGGTCTTTTCTCACACAATCTCTGCATTGCTTTGCTGGATGCCCTCATTTTCTCTTGCCTTCTTCATGTCTGTCCCAAATCCTCCTCTCCAGATTGTCATCCATTTAGCTACATGGTTGAACCACCATAATCTGTTCTCTTTGACCTTCTCTGTGGCTCCTGCTCTGATATTCTCATTTCATCATCTCTCCCAGAATGTGCACCCTACCATCTATCTCAGGCACTTCATCTCTATAACAACCAACAAAAGGAGGCTAGCACCAAACAAACACACACACTAGTAGCAAAAGCACCAGAGGAGGAAGGCAACTAAGTCCTTGCTGGTAAGAAATATTTTATTACCACAAAACGACTGGAACACAAACGAAAATCCAAAACACTCCAAGGCACAAACGCTATGTCTCCACACCTGCGTTTTCGTTTCAGACACTTCTTCAGATGCAATACAATTCATCCATTTTACCCTGCCTTATAAATACATTCAATTAATATCAATTAACTAATTAATGCAGCACATTTGTAATTCATCATCTAATTACCGTTTTACTAGCTCATGCTTAAAACAAACCTTTTAAAAACTTTTTTTAAAAACTCATGAGTTTAAAAACTAAACCAACACTTTACTTAAATAACAACCAAGAAAACTCCATTCAATTACAAAATACATATAACACTATAAATCATTCATACATATAAAAAATAATAATGTACAAACTATAATATTTAAAAATATCTGCCTATATCTTATACATTTTGTTAATCCACATTCTCCCTCTAGTGTTCAAATAGGGATGTTACACAGAATCAAAAAATATTTATAAACTATTAGAGTTATAGCTTCCTATCTAATTCTATGAACCATAGAAATTAGTTGATAAATGAGCATTGCCACACAATAATAGAGTCATTTTCCTTACAAACAAGAAGGAAAAAATAACTAATAATATAAGGGTACAAGGAATACAAAGCACTTTAAAAATAACATTAAAATTTGAGAAAAAGGATATCCCTCAAAGCTTGGCAGCCCTCAATTTCAACACAGGTAATAAGGATACAATATTATTAAGGCCTGGTTTGGTATACGATTCCAACTATAACTGCCATAGCAGTTCTTTATATTCAATCGTATCCTCCCATGGCCTACCTCGTATATCTTTCTTAACCACTTCCAATACAAAAAAGTAGAATTCTGCATCTAAACATTTTATTTTATGTCTGGCCAAAGCATTATTGGGGCACCCATTTTTAATATCGTAATTATGCTCATAAATCCGATTTTTCAACTTACGTTCGGATTTCCCCACATAAAAAGCTTGGCATTTTTTACAGATGCTCAGATAAATAATTCCACTTGTATGGCAGTTCGCATATTCAGTACTTCTCACCAAAATATCCCTACTCTGTATATGAACTGAATCACGGGCATATATAAACGAGCATTGCGGACAACTACCGCATTTAAAGGTCCCAATTCTGCCCTTCTTCAAAAATTGACCCCTACCCTTTGTTTCAAAATAATTTTTAAGGTTCTTTCCCTTCCTAAAGGTGCATTTCAACGGCTGTTCAAAAAGGCGGTTCAAATCCGACAACTCGCCAAATTTTTGCCATTCAGTCTTTATTAAGTTGAAAATAAATTTCGCTTCCCCATTATAATCCAAAACCAGATTATTAGTACCATCAAACCCATCTAACTGGTACCCAGAATTCACTGGTTCATCTATTCCTAAGATTGGATGAAATTTATTGACTCTCCCAGACACCACTTCCTTTTCTACTTCAGATATTAGTACATCAGGGTATCCTCTCTCTAGGAACATACTATATAGCTTCTCACATTCTTCATGAAAATCTTCATTCTTAGAGCACATTCTACTAGCCCTCACGTACTGCCCTTTAATAATTCCTTTTTTGTGGTGATGTGGGTGTGCACTAGAATAGGACAGGTAAGAATTAGAATAATTATCTTTCCTATAAACCTTTGAGAAAAACTTACCTTCCTCCTTCCCTACATAAATGTCTAAATATTGTAGACAATCTTTGTTCTTATTATAGGTGAAGGTAAGGAAACTAGTAGTGCCAGATAAATAATCAAAGAAGGCAGAAAATTCCCTCTCAGTACCAATCCATAACAGACATATATCGTCCAGGTAGCGCTTATATAATTTCCAACACTTTTTAAACCTGGAATTGAGTACAAACTTCTGTTCCCATATATCCAAAATAATATTAGCATAAGTGGGCGCACAACGTGCACCCATAGCAACCCCCTGAACCTGCCTGAAGAACTCACCCTCATAATGTATAAAATTGTTAGTCAAAACTACATCCATAAGGGTCAAAATCAAATGAAAGTCATTTTGGGAAAACTTGCCATACTCTATCAATGCTTCTTCAAACAATTCCATACCTTCTTTATGAGGTATGGACGAAAATAAATCAATAATATCTAGAGTAATAAACAATAAGTTTTCATCAAACAGTTCTTCCTTCAAATTCCTTAGTAGGTCCAGGAGTCTTTAACTATACCTGGCCCTTCCTTTAAAACTTCTTTAAGTTTAACGTCTAACCACTTGGCAATGGGGGCTGTCACTGAACCCTCAGATGCAACGATTGGTCTCATAGGTGGGTTGTTGATATTTTTATGAACCTTCAGCACTCCAAATATTACTGGTACTTTAGGTTTGTCCACTGACAGGTATCTGAAGGTATTAATATCAATAGACCCCTCCAAGAGCAGGTCATTTAACACAATCCCCACTTTTTGGTTGCCTATATTTATCTCATTCACAGATGACCTCTCATACCTATCTCCATTCAGCAACAAATCCATCATTTTGGAATCATACACTATCTGGTCCATCATAACAGTGCCCCCTCCCTTATCCGGTTTTGAAATCCGAATATTCTTATCGCCTGCTAATTGTTGCAATAACCTATTTTCTTCCATTGTGAGATTCGGAGTAACTCTTCTATTGGATAGTTCATTCCTAATTCTTTTTTCCACTAAGTTCTCGAAATTTTTAAGCTGCTGATTTATAGGAGGGTTAAAAATACTTCTTTTCCTTAAATTGTTAACACCTGAACCTATAACATTTCCATTCTGTTTCTGAAACAATAGTTCAAAATTTTTCTTTCGAATAAACAATTTTAAATCAATAAGAACCTTACTAACATCCGCTTTTTTATTTGGTACAAATTTTAGTCCCTTTGTGAACAATTGGAAGTGTACTTCGTTGACTTCCAGGGCACTATAGTTGTATATATTGTACCCATTCCTTTTACAAACTATCCCTTCCTTCACCACTCCATCATTCTGGGGCACACCAATTTGCTCACCATCCAACACTACTACCACTTCTGATTGTTCTTGTTGTAATTTCTGTAGTGGGTACGTTGGTATAGCCCCCCCTCCCCCTCCTGGAAGTTTTTTTGGAAATTCCTTTGGTTATAGTTCCTAATACGTTCAGATCTTCTCAACTCTGGGAACTCCTGTTCATCACTCAAACCAATATTGTCCTGTCCTTGTTCTGCCTCTTCAAAGACTACTTCTTGATTGGGTTGATAGTTAAATTTTTTATTATTAATATAGGCACCTCTTGGATTGGGGTAATTAGTTTTTTGTTTATATTCCTCCATGTCCCTCCCAAGCTTTTTGCACTTTCTTTCGAAAACATTAGATAAACTTCTCTCAATATTATTTAACATACTCTGATATTTTTTTCGGTTTTCATCCATAGAAAACAAAAGGTCATTAACTATCACCTTATTCAGTTCCTCTAATTCCAAATTAAGGCCCTCCATAACCCTGGAATTTTCCTTCACTATAGCTTTTAAAATGTCAAGGCCACAATTATTAAAAATGTTCAATAGTTCATGATGGAAATCAGACCCTACTTTCACTTTATTGGGGTACTTGCATATCCTTAACCCTTTCGGGACAATACTCAAACTTATACATTCCTTCAGATAGGCATTCTCAAGCTCTAAATTTTTAAATTTAAACAGCATTTTGTCAAAACGATCCATATTCTGCTTAAACGAACTATTGAACTCAACATCCCTATTACTAGGCAGATTTTTAGAGTTAAAACAATATTTAACTTTTAAAACAGAGTTAAAGTCCAACTGTCCATAATTGGTATCTTTTTGGCTGGTACCTGTCTGTTGAGAATTCACTGCATTGTCACTAAAGCCTCTAGCATTATGTCCATACTGCTTAGGTCTCGCTCCATTTACAACTTCCATTCGCTGCTTAGCCGCTGGATTCTGGTCTTCGCTCTGCAACGACCTTAAACACATCGGTACACCATTACCAAATTCACTGCTATCAACCGCTCCAGACCCGAAAGGTGGTCTCTCCCCAGAAAACCCTTCATAGTCCGACTGACTATTGGAACGCTGCCTGCATCTCCGCCTCTCCCTCCTTGGGAGAGCTTCCTGATTCAGCGGAAATGCTGAAGGTGAACTCTGCATCACACCACCTCCCTTGGTCATAAGCTCAATAAGTTGGGTTAATTGCCCAGACAGTAAATCTAACTTAGCGTTAGTGTTCAGCCATGATTCACTATATTTATTTGGGCAGATTCCACTATATTTATTATTTACTAGGTCATATCAATATGGGGAGATTCATCAAGATTGGAGACATGTGATTATTAAACCTGTCTTTAAGGGAAAGGGGAGTAGCACAACCCAGAGTCATATTGATCCTTAAATCTACTTTCATGTTATGGAAAAATAATGGAGAAGGTAATACTGGATAAGTTTATTTATTTTTATTTATTTATTTGACATTTGTTGACCGAGTAGTCCAAATTAGCTAATTCCCTTTTTTAGTGGAGACCCAAGGAGAAAAGTTCCACAAGTTCAAATACACTGAAATAATGCCAATTTTTAACTAGAAATTACAGTCAAGTTGGTTCCAGTTCTGCTTAGATAGACAATTAAATAGTAGAACAACAAAATTTAGACATTTAAGCTTATCCTTATATATGCTTTTATACCTAAGCGACATACATTATAATATTTACAACAATTATTAGACACCACGCGATACAAGATAATTCACTTATACTCAACTGGAAAACAGAATAATAAAATTATACTTTTTTAGTACAGGCAGTTGAGGAACTACCATGGGAGCATTTAGGGAGATATTACCAATTTAATTTTGTATGCTAGAACAAATGAGCAAATAAGAGAGGAGGTTAATAAGGGATTCTGGTGTACAGTGAAGAAGAGTGAGACAGAAGAGGGGAATAGTGATGAGTGAGAGAGGGAGATGTGTTAGTAGAAAGGATATGAGGCAGGATCAGGATAAGCTGGGGTATAAGAAATTCAAGTAGGGTGATTGCAGTGGCAGGACATGGTGGTATCAACATGGTCTTTGAGAGCAGTTTTGAATTATTTTTCACAAGTAATACTTTGCATTGACATGGGAAGCTTGTTCCAGGAGAGTGAGAGGAAATAGCTATATAAGTTAGGTCCAAATGTTTTTGGTTTGTGTATTTGTAAAAGATTTTAGTCAGTGCTTCTGAGAGTACTAGGTAGGTCATAAAGGGAGACAAGGGAGGATATCTCAGGATAGAAAGATTTATTATTAAGGATAGAATGTATGATTTTTAGTTGATAGAAAAGTAGTTGTGGAAATTTTAACCAATTTAAGGAGTTTGTATGTTTATATTAGTGCACCATCTTCCCCCCATCCATGGCTTTGGTGACTGTTTCAAGAAGTCGACCAAGTTTAACAGGCATGGTCTCCCTTTGACAAAACCAAACTATGTGGGGTCAAGTGTTTGGAGGTTGCCAATGTCCTTGTTTATAAGGTCCATGATAATGCATTCCATGGCCTGAAGATCAGGCTATTTAGGCTAATGGGCCTATAATTGCCTGGATCAGTGGATGCTCCACCTTTGTGTAGAGGGATGACAGTGGCTGTCCTCCATTCAGCTGGGATGAAGCCGGTGCTCAGGCTGTGGTTGAATAAGCTGTTTAATGGAGCTGAGAGCTCATGCCTGAGTTCATATAGGATACAGCCAGGGATGTTATCAGGTCCTATGGAGACTGTATTTTTTGCCTTTGACAGGGCATTAAGAACCTACTTCCTGGTGATGACAGTAGGGGGCCAGGTGCTGGGAATGTCCTGGTTTACTGATGGGGGGACAGGGAATGATGTTTGCACTGAACCTGTCTGCCAGCAGGTTGGCTATATCTATGGCGTTTGTGTATGTGGTGTTATTGACCACCAGTTCAGAGCAGATTTGGGTGTTGCCTTTGCGACTGTAGTCATATGTGAGGAAGGTCTTGTGATTGTTCTTAGTGGATGTGGCCAATTTGGACTCGAAGTTAGCCTTAGAGGATTTTACCAGTGACCTTATTTGTTTGTTCAGACAAAGGAGAGATTGCTTACAACTTGGCACCTGCTCCTTCTTGGCCCTGGAGAGCAATTTTTTCCTTCTGTTATAGAGTTTGTTTATTGCTGCTGTCCATCTGGCAGGTTTACTCTTCCTTGAGGAAGATGATTCGGTCCTATCAGGAATTGCTGAGTCCATACAGCTATGTAGGTGCTCAGATAGTTTTTTGGTGTCGGCTTGGACATGAGTGCTAGCTCCAACTGAAGGAACGATGGTTGTAAAGCTGCTTATACCTGCTCTGAGAAGATTGTAGTCACCTTTGAAAAAGTTTTTTTGTTTGACCCTGACAAGGGGGAGGGGCTCAGGGGAGATGGTGACTTCAAAAGTGATCACTTTATAGTCGGATCTTACCAATGAAGATGACACTCTATGAGTACTACAGTGGCTACTCATGTTAGTTAGGACCAGGTTCAGGACATTTTCACTTGTAGGGGTGTCGATCAGCTGATCTAATGCATTGGCATTGACAAAGTCGAGGAATCTCTGGACATTCAGGTTTGGGCTAAAATAGGTCTTCCACTCTATGGTTGGGTAGTTGTCACCCAGGATCAGGGTAGAGGGTTAAATCTTGATGGATTCAAGTAAGTCCAGATAGGTGGAGTGCGCATCCTGAGTCATGGTTGGGGGTCTGTAGCTAACTATGATTTGAATAGGTGTTTTGTCAACAGTTAACTGTCTCCTGTGTATCATACCATTTGACAAGCCTGGAGGTGTGTATGTCTTTGATAAATATTGAAAATCCACCCCCTTTGGCTTTGTAGCCCTCCATTTGGAGTCTGAAAGTGTGGTAGGGTGAGTAACCTGGTAAGGTTGGGGTGCTCTCCACAGCTTTGAACCAGATTTCAGTGACTGCACAAATGTCTGCATCCTCCAGGACAAGGAATGCTTGCAATGAGTACAGTTTCATGCTATGACTCTTAGCGTTTAGCAGCATGACCATTAAATTTCATTTATAAGAATTTTTCATGTTGGTAATTTTCTGCTCATGACTTTGCATAAAATATTTGACATATTCACTATTCATCTGCATAAAATTGCTTTTCCTGATTAACACTCATTTCCCAAATTCCATATTATTTCTCCATCACATATTTATTATGTCAGTAATTTTAATATTCTTAATTTGTTATAAATATTATATCTTCCATAAAAATTATATCTACATCATATTAATTACAGCATTCTAAAATCTCTATGCTTCTTGCTATATTTTTAATACTCTTTACATTTACTAACGGAATCCTTAAATAATTACTTTCCCTGTTCCTTAATTTAAAGGAAATCATCCTCTTCTTATACTACTTTTTTAAATATATTACTTCTCATCCACTTTCTTTCTATTTTCTTTTAAGATTATGCCTTTAAATGTCCTTTTTCTATCTCTTACACTTTTACAAATAGTTTTTCCCTTTTACTACTGTCTTCCTCATCACTAACTTCTGAATCTATTTGTATTTCCTACTCTTCTTCTTTTCCTTTATTGACATCCTTTTCTTTTTTTAAGTTTTCTTCCATTCCTATTTCCAGTTCTTTTCCAGTTTGTTCTTTATCTTCCGCCGTATTTTCACTATCTATTTCATTATATTTTTCTTTACAATCCATCCACACATGTACAGTCTTTTTTACATTTGTAACTGTCAAGATCATATTTCTTTACTACATTATACCCAGTTTCCCCTAAACGCCTTTATCTTCCACAAAACAAACAAACAAACAGACAAAAAAAATGCTGTCCCCAATATTTTGATAATTATTTAAGATCATGCACCAATAATGATTAAAATAAAAATGCAGGGTAATGAAATAAAAATGGGCCACTGGCACTTTCCCACCTAACTGTTGAAAAGAGAGGAATTTAAGGAATGAGTAGTGGAAATTATGTGGGAGCTACTAGAGAAGATAGCAATTTCTTCTGAAAATATAGCTAGGGAGTGGGATAAAGATAAAGTGGAATTTAAAAATAGGGTGAAATGAAAGAAAGACATATGGTTAATTATTTAGAGAGACTGACAAAATTTAAAGTACAGTAAACTCTCACTTAATCAGCACCCATGGGAATTGGTAGATGCCAGTTAAGTGTAGTTTCTGGTTGCTTGAGAGATGCTTTGCAATTTTTGATTGGCTCATATACCAGCATACGAGCCAAACAAAAACTGGAAGGTGAAGTCTCTTCTGTTCAGTGTGGAACAGCAGGCTGTTCCTCATTGAACAAAAGAGGCTCAGCTTTTACATTTTTGATTGGCTTGTATGCTGGTATACATGCCAATCAAAAATCTCAAAGTGGAGCCTCTTCTGTTCAATGCGGAACAGCCTGCATTGAACAGAAGAGGCTCTGCTTTGTGATTTTTGATTGGCTCGTATGCTGACATGAGCCAATCAAAAATTGCAAAGTGGAGCCTCTTCTGTTCAATGCAGAACAGCGGGCTATTCTGCATTGAACACAAGAGGCTCCGCTTTGCCATTTTTGATTGGGTCATATGCCACAAAGCAGAACCACTTCTGCATTGAGTAGAACTGGCTCTGCTTTGCAATTTTTGATTGGCTCATCTGTCGGTATACGAGCCAATCAAAAATTCTGTTTGTTTGAGTTCCAGATAATGTGGACTTTACTGTATTTCAGAATGGGGGAAACTCACAAAACAAGAAAAGGAGCAATTGCAGAATGCTAAACAGAAAATAAGGGATTACCTCAATAATCAATAATCAATTGATGTGGCAGAGTTGAAGATGTTAAGATTTGCACTGGGTGTGATGAGGATGGACAGGATTAGGAATAAGTATATTAGAGGGTCAGCCCAGGTTGGAAGGTTTGGAGACAAAGCCAGAGAGGCAAGATTACATTGGTTTGGACATGTGCTGAGGAGGGATGCAGAGTATATTGGGAAAAAGATGTTAAGGATGAAGCTGCCAGGTAACAGGAAAAGAGGGAGGCCTAAGATAAGGTTTATGGATGTGGTGAGAGAGGACATGCAGGTGGTTGGTGTGACAGAGCAAGATGCAGAGGACAGGAAGAAATGGAAACAGTGGATTTGCTGCTGTGACCCCTAACGGGAGCAGCCGAAAGAAGAAGACCTCAATAATAAGTATGAGTTTAGAAAGATTGCTTCAACTGTTTTTGATAATAACTCCAGGGCAAAAAAACTTTTAGCACAATGACTCAGGCAACGGAAAGTGGAAAGGGCTGTCACCAAGCTTAGAGAGCCTATGACAAGGAAGATAACAAGAGATCCTGTAGAAGTATTAGAAATATTTCAAAACTTTTATGATAGTCTGCATAAAGCAGATAAATGTGGAAATCAAGAAAAGATGCAATTGGAAATATTTATGGAAGAATTAAATAGGCCAAGGTTAGCGGTAGATGCAGCTCAATTACTAACAGTTAGGATTGGAGGAGATGAGATAAAAATGGTGATGTATAAACTATCCACAGGAAACCCCAGGAATAAATGGTATACCTGTGAAAGTTTGGAAGCTAGGATGGAAAAAAACTGATAAAGACCTGGAAGGTTTTGTTTAACAGTATTTTATGAGGAGGAGAACCACCAACATCCTAGAAGAAAGCTGTGGTTGCTGTGATACCTAAAGAGGGTAAAGACCCATCTGATTCATCTTCATACAGACCCATTTCAATCTTAAACCATGATTAGAAAGTGTTTATGTCTATAATGGATAAAGGAATGGCAAAGGTGATGCTGAAATTGATAGATATGGAGCAATGTGGTCTTGTGGAAGGGTTGCAAACATCTGACAATTGATAATCCAGAGGGAAGAATAATGTAACAAAATGCCACTGTTGTTGGTAGATCTTGATGCAGAGAAGTCATTTGACAGAGTAAGCTGGATGTTTGTGAGCAGGGCAATGGAAGCATTTGCATTCCATGATAAAATTAAAGGTTGATTAGGAGGATATATGAGGGATCGGAGGCGAAAATTAAAGTGAGTAGATTCCTCTCTGATAATTACTGTTTGAGCAGAGGAACAAGGCAGGGGTGTCCTCTTTCCCCCTCTGTTATTTGCATTATACTTAAAAGCATGAAATTGGTACACCTTGCTGGCTGTAGCATAGACTAGATTCAAACCTGCTGAATCTAGCTTTGTTTGTATAACTTGAGCACTAATTCAGGCCATCTTTTTTGGAGAAGGTTCCCCTGCACCCTAGTGGCAGGAGTGTGCAGTTAGAACTTTGTCTGATCGAAGACTGCTGGAATAAACAGGCCTCAGTTTTTAGCTTTTTATTGGTTAATTTGTTTAAATCAGTTTGCTCAGTTGCTACTGTTACATTAAAAAAAAAGACACTTTATGCATTGCCGCTTAGCTAGGGTTAAACTATTCTCGGCGCCATAAAGTCTGCTTTTCAAATTTTCCCTTAGAACTAGACAGTTTTTTTTTGTTTTAGCACTCAAATCTGTTTCTTTGAGCTCAGCACTTGTTCAAAACTCATTGTAAGCACTAAATAAGCTACAAATTACTACAACCCCCTCACTTGTTTAGAGGAAAACAGTTTTTAGTACTTAATAAATAAGCACCTATTCAGGCATGTCTAAGGGTCAGCTCCCAGTGATTTCTCCTGTCTACCTGATGAATCTGGGCATCTTGAGGCAATGCAGCAATTGCCTCGTACACAGACAACCAACTCCTCTTACCACCCAAGACTACGACCTGTGAGAGATATACTTATATAGCCAAACTGGAAGCAAAACTCTCTTCACCCAAGACTGAACTAGACAGTCAAGAGGAGAAGGTAAACACTTACACCACGCCACACTCATCACATAGTTCCTCAAAAGCGACACCACCAAAGCACACACATAGAAACACAAAACACACACATACATTCACAGAAGGTCTCAATAAAAATCTGCTCATGCAACAGTGACGTACAAAGCAGAAATGCAAGCAACCTCCACCCCCCCAACACAATCCAAATGATACATGGCCCATAAACTCAGTGTGCCACTCAACCACAGCCCATAAGGCATAACAACGTACCCAACACTCTAGTCATATGTGACTCTACAGTCAGGCACACTGATGTTCCACTCACCAGGCGAAACAGGAGAAAGTTACTGTCAGCTGCCTGTCGGGTGCCAGGATCCCCCACATAATGCACACACTCAGTTCACGCCACAGCAAGTACAAATATGACTCTGTCATTTTCCATGTTGGTGTGAATGACCTGAGATGTACCTCCCAGGACTACATGAAAAGAGACATGGAGGATCTCTCCAATCCTGTAGCCCAGGCAGGTATGACCCTAACCCTGAGTAGCATCCTCCCATCACCCAGAATGATACCACAGTACAAGGACAAAATGATCGACTTCAACAATTCGCTAAGCTTCTGCTGTCATTCTAAGGGGATCCAGTATCTGTCTGCTTGGAATGACATGATCAACAGACCACGATGGTTTGCCAGAGATGGCCTGCACCTGTCGCCCTTGGGATTCCGAATACTGGCTAAGGCTCTTGCCACCCCTATAGTGCCTTTTTTAGGCAAGGTTAAAATAACAAATTCACCACCGTAACAAGTACAAGCAAGCAAAATCTGAGGGTAATGCTACTCAATGCTAGAAGCCTAAACCTCAAAATGCCCTCACTCGAGGCACTCCTTAAAATGGAGAACATTGACATCTGTGCAGTGACAGAGACCTGGTTCAAGGCTCCAGAGAGCACCCCTGCATTACCAGGCTATAATTCATGCCACACCTTTCGGCTACCTAACCTGGATCGAAACACTAAAGGCAGAGCCATGTCCATATTCATTAAGGATATCCACACCTCCAGGCTAGTTGCACAACGTAATGCATCCGAGATTATCCAAGTGCACCTAACTCTGGGCAAGACCACAATCCAAATTGTAGCTTGCTACAGATCCCCCACCATGCCCCAGGATTCCCACTCCTCATTTCTTGATACAATGGAAAATATTAGGGTACAACCCAACACCCTAATAATGGGCAATTTCAACTACCCCACCATTAACTGGGAAGCTACACATGTACCAACTCTTTTACTCAACGTTTTCTGGAATTCATAAATTCCAATGCCTTGGATCAACTTATCCACACCCCCACCAGGGCCAGCAATATCCTAGACCTGATCATTACCAACATGGGCGACTGGTGTTCCACACCAGAGGTCAGTTCCTTGTTGGTCAGATCCAACCACAAGCTAATCACCATAGACATCCACATCCTGCCCCCACCCCCCCCATTAGAGAAACCACCATAACAAATTTCTCCAAAGCCAACTTCATTCTTAAGACAGAAGTGGCAAACTTCACAACACCCATGCAGACGGACAATAGAGGTAAGACTGTTGAATCCTACACAAATGCACTTTATAAGCACTTACACGAGTGCATGGATCATGCTATCCCTAATAGAACCAAAATGCTATCCTCAAAAAAAGGAAGCCAATCTGGTGGTCCCCTGCCATAAACAAACTCTACAACAGAAGAAAGTAACTGTTGCAAAAAAGAGTAAAAGACCGTGATTGGAGGAACTCCCTGGTCAGCCTCAGCAAGAAGCTGAGATCCCTCATAAAATCCTCCAAAGCTAGTTATGAAAACAAAATCACCACTGATTCTTTAAAAGCATTCTATAGCTATGTCAATTATCTCAATGGCAACACTCAGATCTGCTCCGAGTTACAGCACAATGACACTAAATATACAGAACCAACTGATATTGCCAACATCCTGGCAGATAGAGTCAGTGCTACCTTTACCCCTCCTCACCCGCTAAGGGCCCATCTCTATACCGGAAGAATGCAAAGTTCCTATAATTACGGCTGCACAGGTAAAACTCACACTCTCCAAAGCCAAGAACACAGCATCCATGGGACCTGACAACATCCCAGGCTGCGTTCTACATGAACTACAAAATGAACTGGCACCCCACTAAAGTACCATGTTCAATCATAGCCTCACCTCAGGCTTTGTGCCCACTGAATGGCACACAGCGATGGTTATCCCACTCCACAAAGGGGAAGCTACCACGGACCCTGGGAACTACTGCCCCATTAGCCTGATGAGCCTGGTCTGCAAGGCCATGGAGTGTATCATCATGTAACTTATAAACAAAGACATTAGTAATCTCCAAACTCTGGACCCCACCCAGTTTGGGTTTGTAAAAGGCAGACCATGTCTCCTAAACCTGACAGACTTCTTTGAAGCAGTCACCAAAGTCATAGACAAGGGTAAGGTGGTTCACACAGCCTATCTAGATCTCGCCAAGGCTTTCAACACCATCCCCTACTCTGTAATTATAGAGAAACTCACTAAACTAGATATAATTCCCTATGTCACAAGATGGGTTGCCAACTGGCTCAATAACAGAACCCACACTGTGATGGAAAATAGGAAATTCACCCCTGGGATCACTTCTGTGGCTCTGCTTGACAGGGGCACAAGAAAATAATTTTCTTGAGTGGTGAAAGCCAGGGTACCTTTTTGGCTAGGCTTTTATAGGCCCTAGGGCCAATAGCCTAGTACCTACCTATGAACCTATGAAAATAAGGGACTCAGAAATTCAAGGATCTAATTGGTATGGTAGTCAAGAAAAGCTGACTCTGTTTGAAGATGATATTATTTTATACCAGATGGAACCAGAAATGACATTTCAGTATTGTGGAACATTTGAAAATAGTTTCAAATCTTTTTAGGATACAAAATTAATGAAGCTAAAACAAAGGCAATAGCTGTAAGTTTTGTACCCACACATGGATTGGTTCAGGAATCTTCATATTTATGTGGACATGATAAAATGAAGTACTTAGGAAGATGGATTAAAAAGGATTCTGCTGTGGCAGTTTAGGATATGTGGGAAGAGACTAAACAAAAGATAATGCAAAAACTGAGAAACCAAATGATCTGTTTTATGGATATAGATATCAAGATATAAGCAGGTAAAATGTTTTTAGTCCCTTTACTTTTATATACAGGTCAGGCATACTTTTATCAACCAGAGGTGAAGTTGCGGATAGTAATTAATAAAGTAATAAATTCCTGAAATATTTTATCTGGGAGGAGAAGAGAGCAAGAGTCAAGTGAGATAAGATTATTCTTCCAAAAGAACAAGGTAGTCTGGGATTGCCCAATTTGAAGGGGTATTTCAGAGCTACACAGTTAAGGCTTCTATACTTGGCACAAACAGAAGCCTATAATTCAAAGTGCAAAGTGATGATGCCAAAACAGGGGAAACTCAAGAAACTAGGAGAGATTGAGATTTTGGATGCAGATCCTAAAGGAGAACAATAACAATACAGAATATTATATTCATAAAGTAGCAGAAAGTATTCTAAGAATTAATCCAACATGGGAATGGAGAAAGGAGATTCTGCTGAGAGGGATGACTGCAATTAAGGACACAGACAATAGGCAAGAAGGGCCTGGAATTTATTGGAGTAAACTGACAAATGAACCAAGGTATTGGGAGCAAATAATTAGGGAAAGGTAATAGAATGGAAGAGGCTGGGAATTTATTTGGACTGCAGGCTAGAGATTGTATCCCCTGTCAAGGATTGATACCAGAGTATTGGCAAACAGAAAGGAATAGGGGGACCCTAAATGAAAGAATACAACTGGTAGAGTTTTATTAGAATCTATAATAGAAGCTGCTTTTAAAAAAGGAATAATTAGTAGAGCATATAAAATATGGCACGATAACTTTAAGAATAACAAACTAAAACAACAAGTGAGAAGGTCATTTTTTTCTGTGTGACCTTCTCACTCTGTTTTAGTGTGTTAGTTGGGATATTTTGCAGTCACCGTAATGGTAATGGACATCATCTGGGTATAACAGTCCTGTGTTTCTTATGCTTAGTCAAACATTCTGCTTGTGCTGTGCTGATGAGGTCATAAGGCTGAAATATGCATATCCACAGCTAGTGGGGTTTAGCTTTATTGGCCTGAAATTGTCCATTAAAATGACTTAAAAAGAAAAATGTCATGGACATTCAGAATCGCCATATAGCTGAAACACCTGATGTTTATAAGGGTCATTTGCATATATCCCGTTTGCCTCGGATACAAGAGATTTGAGAGGTCACTCAGTGGAAGTTCTAGCTTGGCTGGTGTTTTTTGATATTCACACAAAAACGTTTTCATACCTTGTACACTCTCAAAAAAAGTCACAAAATGCCTCTTTATTTATTAAACTAAAGGTACTTACCTCATGTGTTTGAACTCCTAAAGGAAGAATTAGTGTGCCATACCGCATACTTGTCCATCTCCTCTCACCACAAAACTTCTTTTGATGCTATCTTTTTTTTCTTCCTTTCTGCTCTCTGCCATCGTTTCCAGTGTGTCCACATGTTTTCTATTTTTGAGTAGTGTTTTCTTTCAAAGCATTATCTGCTTCTTCTCCTTGTATTTTCTTATAGGTTCATAGGTTGGTACTAGTCTATCGGCCCTAGGGCCTATACAAGCCTAGCCATAACAATTCCCTGGCTATTTCTTCCCACAATATTTACTTCCCTGGACCCCTGTCTAGCAGGGAGATTGATGTGATCCCCGGTGTGAATTACCTTTCTCCCATCTAATCGTCAAGGTTCCTTTTGAAGAGGGCCAAAGAGGCACTCTGCTTGACATGTATGGGCAGTCTGTTCCAGAGTCTGGGGAGTCTCAGGGTCAGGAACCTATCCCTCCAGCATGTTTTGTTCATTGTGATGACACAGTTTAGATCCCTGGAGCATGTGGCTCTGAGGGATTGGGATTTCTTTAAATGTAGCATGTACAACAGCTCTGGGTTTTACATGGCCTTGTATGTTAAGCAGAGATCGCCTCTGAGTAGACAATATACGACAGAGTATAGCTGGAGTTTTTTTAGATGGCCAGCATAGGGCATCTGCTTTAGGCATGTGAGGTATTTCTGCGGCCTTTCCATTTGTTGCAGATGTCTTGAGAGGTACATACCAAATGGGGCATTGTATTCTATAATAGGTCTAATGAGGGATGAGTACAGTGGGACAATGACCTCCTTTTTTCTGGATGAAAAGCCCTTAGTGATGAGGTGTGCCACATAGAAGGATTTCCTGACTGTTGTGGCAATGTGGTTATCGAAGGTGAGACCACTGTCCACCAGTGTCCCGAAGTCTCTTATCACACTTTCGGTGTTTAGTGTACTGCCACCTATGTGGTAATTCACAGGTACATGTTTTTTCCCCAAAGCGGATAACTATACATTTCTTGGCACTGAGCTTGAGCCCATGGCTCTGGCACCAAGCATCTGTTTCTGTAAGGCCCTTTTGTAGAATTTCCACATCATTTGGGGATTCATTCCATTATTTCTCCCCACAAGACATCATTTTCAGGTTCATTTTTGTTTATTGTATCATTTGGTATATCATCCCACAGCCCTCTTGAGTGGAGGGTTGTGATAATACATTCCTCCTTCACAAATTCCTCCAATTCTGCAATCAATTCCTTCTGAAGGAGACTTTCCAAATGCTCTATAATGCCACAGGTATCTTCTTTATAGCTGGTGTTCACCCCACTTCTTTCATTACTCTCTCATTTTCATACACAATCCACCCAGCTGCCAGTGCACTAGGAATGGGATGTGTGCACATACTCATGCAAAGCAAGCCGCATGTACAAGTCACCAGTAGGGAAGTCCCCCAATACCCTGGTCAGATTTCCACAAGTAGTATAAATACCACCTTGGTTATCCTCTGAAAAGAGGCTGCTAGCCTCGTGGGGCTAACCTGATCAGCAAAGGATAAATAAAAAAATAAAATATATCTACATAAAAGTATGGAACTAGTGCACACAGGGACACACAAGGTAATGTGTATGTGTACCCTGAAATAGGACAGCATAATCTTACCACATAACAAGTGACTGCAGAACCCAGAGTAAATGTAGCAAATGTTGGAAGTATATATATAACATGCCACCAACACCTCCACCTGAAATCAAATGACCAGACAGTAGCCCACACACGTGGTATGCTGAATGAGACAAAAAACTACCAGCAGGAACAACAGTTCACTACACATATCTAAAAAGAGACAATCCAGTCCACTTACAATACCATTTAGGGTGATGGGACCTAGCCCCCCCCCCATTCATATAGATCATCATGGTAGGGCATAGCAGGTAATAAACTGATTATTTGTGGATACAGCAGAAGATGGGTGCACTGAATCCTTTTCTCTGTGTACATAACATAGCATATCATTGCAATGCTATAAATATGTGGCAGGTGGACCCTGATGTACAGGTGGCACTTGTGGTCAATCTGCAGATGTACTTGACTATGATTCAAGCACTGTCTGCAGTTATGCAGCCCACCATGGAGTGGATTATTGTGTTACATGACATTAATGAAGATGTCACTCAGTGCTACCAGCAGTTTTGTGTGGATACTGAGTCCATAGATATTGCAATCATTGCTCTTATAATGGCTGTGAGAGCATATACCTCTTCAATGTCCACCAGCATGCAGATGTCTGGCAATGCCATCAAAACTGTGGAGACTGACAAGATTCTCCAAGGATGGGGTAGGGTAGGTACTCATGTTGGCCATGTAGGCAGCAGCAGTTACTAGGTACAAGTACTTGAGTAACTCAGGAAGTGTACAGCACTCTGCCATCTTTTGTCTTTGGTGTTGACAGCATCCAGCCACCACTGGAAGGGTAATTCACTAACAAATTTCTTCGATGTCACAATCCTGCAATCATACACCATCCCTACCATGGATGCCCCAAGTTCTACTGTACCTAGACTGTAGAGCACCCAGGTCATATTCCCTACCCACATTACAGAAGGAAGTAATTCCTGGTTGAGTATCCATTACCTCAAGACTTTATCTTCTTCTCATGTGATAAGCTCCTCCCAGTGTTTGTTTTTTTTTTTTTTGTCAGTCAGGTGACTTTGAGTCTTTAGCAACCTGTGCACATAATGATAAGTCTGTCAACTCCACCTTCCCTCCTATGTATTGTAAGTGGAGGTGTTGAATGCACAGTGTGGTTCAACCATGCACTGATGAGACTTATGGTCTGCAAGGCCATGGAACGTATCATAATGGAACTCATAAACAAAGACATTGGTAACCTCTAAACTCTGGATCCCACCCAGTTTGCGTTTGTGAAAAGCAGATCATGCCTCCTGAACCTGATCGACTTCTTTGATGCAGTCACCAAAGCCGTAGATGAGGGTAAGGTGGTTCACGCAGCCGATCTTGACCTCGCCAAGGCTTTCAACACCATCCCCCATTCTGGAATTATAGCTAAACTCACTAAACTAGGTATAAATCCCTATGTCACAAGATGGGTTGCCAAATGGCTCACTGACAGGACCCACACTGTAAAAGTTGCAGACTCCAAATCTGACCTAAAAGCAGTGACAAGTGGAGTACCACAGGGTTCTGCCCTGGGACCTCTCCTGTTTGGTATCTACTTCTCTGAAGTACAGGCTAACACAGAAGGCCTCTGGCTTACGAAGTTCACAGATGACTGCAAACTAGGAGCCATAGTCAAGTCCCCAAATGATCTGTACATCCTACAGAAGGGCCTTGCTGAGACAGATGCCTGGTGTCAGAGCCATGGCCTCAAGCTAAATGCCAAAAAGTGCAGTGTCATCCCCTTTGGTAAAAACTCTGTACCCATGAACTACCACATAGGCAGCAATCTACTTAACACCGAATGTGTGATAAGAGACTTTGGGACCCAGGTGGACAGTAGTCTCTCCTTTGATAGTCACATTGCCACAGTAGTCAGGAAGTCCTTCTACGTGGCACACCTCATCACAAAAGGGTTCGCATCCAGGAAAAAAGAGGTCATTGTTCTCCTCTGCTCGACACTCATTAGACCCATTATATAGTACAATGCCCCTTTTGGAATGTACCTCACAAGACATCTGCAGCAGCTGGAAAGGCCACAGAAGTACCTCACAAAGAGGATTACTGGCCTCAAACAAATGCCCTACACTGACCACCTCAAAAAAACCCTAGCTTTACTCCGTAGCATATTGCCTACTCCAAGGAGATCATTGCCTAACATATAAAGCTATGTCAAACCCATAGCTGTTGGACATGCTACACCTAAAGAAATCCCAATCCTTCCGAGCTACATGCTCTAGGGACCTAAACCTTGTCACCACAATAAACAGGACATGCTGGAGGGATAGATTCCTGTCCCAGGGACTTCCTATACTCTGGAACAGGCTAACCATCTATGTCAAGCAAAGTTCTTCATTAGCACTCTTCAAGAAAAATCTTGATGAGTGGATGGGAAATAGGAACTACACCCCGGGGATCACTTCTGTGTTTCTGCTTGACAGTGGCACAGGAAAATAACTTCCTTGGGTGGCATAAGCCAGGGATCCTTGTTGGCTAGGCTTACGTAGGTCCTTGGTCCAATAGCCTAGTACCTACCTATGAACCTATGAGCAAAGCCTGATTATAAAACTGAAGGCATTGTCTGTGTTTCATGCAGGCTTCTAGATGGCTGAACACACATTCAGTGGTGTTATGGGTTTGAGCATGTGCTGATGTATGTCAACACACTGCCGATTCTGTTGTTGTTTAGCCAGGGACCTAGTTTGTATCCAGCATCATCTGTAAAACAGTTAGAACATATATGGGTGGAGTTACTACATCTGCCAGACTATATAGTTGATGGATTCATAGATATTCCAAGGCCATTGAGTCTTATGACCATTTATCCCTTACCCTCATTCTGGGCTCACCTTTTTTCTCCAGTAGGGCCATTCCAGTCAATTCTGGAGTAAATTCATGAAAACGCATCCAGTCATCTAGATTATGTTTAAAAGAAGACAATGACTTGCACTGCTTAACATGCAGTGGAAGTGTATTTCAGAGGTTAGGGAGGTACTTGACTATAAGCCCTTTACTGCACTGTGTTTTATTTAACTATTGCTGTAGGTTTGGGTCCCTGGTTAGAGTAAGAGGAGGTCCAGGATAACCAGATCTCTAATTCCCTATGGTAAGTGAGACAGAGATCTCCCCTCAAAAATCTATAAGACGCTAAAGAACAGTGAAGAACTTTCGGCATCTGGCCTTTGATCTTTTGGGTTAGGAACATTAGTTTGTTTTTTTTTTTCTAATCATTTGATATGTTTAATTAGATATATTCTGAGGTGGCACTGTAGAAGATAATTTGGCTTGTCAATGTTGAGTATAAGGGAGGAATTACCTTCAGATCCTGATATTCCTTTGATAATTAGTTGTGCTTAATAAAAGGATTTCCTGATGAACTTTGTCACATGATGGTCAAAAGACGGGGAATTATCAAACTAGAATCCTAGGTCTGACTACATTTTGAATTTTAAGTGGTGTGCTGTATATATAATATGAAGAGGGTTGCCTAAAAAAAGAGATGATACTACACTTTTTAGAATTTAGCTTGAGCCCATTTTTAGTACAGCAACAATTCACTAGGGAAAGTTTGTCCTGGAGAGTTTAGGTGTCAAAAATTGACTGAATAACAATCCCTAGTTTGCAGTCATCTCCATACTAGGATAGCTAGATGTTTTGGCTCTTGGTTTGGCAATCTGAGAGAAAAATTTCAAAAAGGAGAGATCCCAGCACACAGCCTTAAAGGCACTGCTAGTCACTTTCATGTGTGATGACATGTTTGCAGCTCGTACTGTGTTGGTTCTGTCCTTCAGTTAGTTTGCTAACCACTTTACCACATATGGATTGATTTTTAAAGCATATAACTTCAATTTGGGAATGGTGTTTAAGGTTTTGGCCAGGTCAGGATACACTGTTTGTGCTGTATGGCCACCATGTACAAATCTCTGTCACCCTTTCAAAGATGTTTACTAGATTCATTAGACAAAGTCTGAAAACAAAAAAAAAACAGATTGTTGGTGATCAAGTCTAATAATGTTCTTGATATCATAATTTATAATGTCAGTTAAGATTGATAGGTCTGTAATTACCACCATTATTTAGGGGAATCACAACTACAGTGCACCAGTCATAAGGGGTGAAACCAGTAGCTAAACATAACTTAATCAGTTTAAGTAGTGGTCTTTAAGAGTATGTTTAATGTTATTAATTTGACAGCCAAGTATACTGTCAGGGCCCACGGAAGGCATATTTTTGGTCTAGGCTATTACTTTCAGTTGATGATCATTAGAGAAAGTTGGGGTAGTAAGGGATTCAGGTATTTCAGGGCTTTGAATAGAAGTCTTGGTTTTGAAGTTGTACTAGAGATGTTTTAAGGATACAGGCAATATCAGTTAAGGCAGAATATGAGTCATTATTATGAATAAGTTGAGAGCAATGAACTGGAAATAGTTTCTTAGTGTTCTACCATAGCGAAAGAAGGATTTATAATTTTATTTGGCATAAGAGGCCAGTCTATATTTATGGGGTCCCTTAGTGGACCTGATAGTGTTTTTGAGATTTTTTTGTAATGCCTTTGATATTTTCCTTAGTAAAGGGGGTTTTGAATATGAAATATAACGTAAGGAATTTCTTTTCTGTACTGTAGAGTTTATTTCTGATGGTGGACAACCAGAGTGGTTTATTTTTGAATTTTACATGATACTTTGGTCTGGTAGGGACTGTTAGCTATAAGCATATTTGTAATTGGGTGAAGCCTGCTGTTACATTAAGGTTCAGGGTGGTTCAGTCATAACTCAATTTTATATTTCAGTTTAGAGTAGATTGAGGTTGATATGTTTGTCGACCTTAAATTCGGGGGGGGGGGGGTTGCTGCAGTGGCTTTTGTAGTTTAAAGGAAAAGGTCACACATTTGTTGTCAGACTTCACTGGGGATGGAGATAACAGGAATAGTGCAAGAGGCATGCATATTTGGAAGAATATAACCAAGAATGCTGTGTCCTCTTGTATACTTGTTTATCAAGTTCTAAAGGAAGTTTTTGTTTATAAAGTCATGGCATTTTTGGACATACTCTACCTTGGATTTGCAGGTGTCCCGGCTTATTGAATGATAGTTAAAATCACGCAAAATAATGGAGTTTTTGTCACCAGGGGACATTAAAAGTGTCCTGTAACAAACTATTAATGGATAATTAATCATATATATAGTTATCCGAAGTTTAATGAATTCAGTTTGTGGGCCCCTAGGAATCAATATTGAAGTCATTAGGAAAAGAATGAGTGTGTTTTTTCAACCTATTATATTTCATAAGGGAAGGGAAATGAATTCAGTAATAAATTGGTTAAGCCATAAATCACAAAATACTTTTGAGGGTAACCAATTATGTGTATTGACCTTTACTTTGGATAGCAAGGCTTTAGTGGAAAGTTTCAGTAAATATTGGGCATTCCTAATGAGTGACAGCCTTCTAGAAATAGGACAGGTAGTAAATTGAAAGTAGTATGTAAAAAAGATAAGGCTTGTAGAAATTATTTGGAAGGCAAGGAACCACATAATAATAGAATTTGTGAAAGGAATAACGTCAATTATGGGATGTTTAGGTGTGGCTGTTGTCCACAAGTCCCAAGTATTTTGTATTTGATTATAGATAATATTTTATATAGGCTATGGTGAGTTCTAATAGCATATGTTGGTATGTGGTCACTTGTGCTGTCTGAGAAGCAGCCTACTTTTGTCAGTTTGTGTGGTTTGTTTGTAAGAATCCAATCAAATGTTGAGTGTCTCCCTGAAGTTTTATTGATTCTAATAGGTGTGGTTATTAATTGCCTGAAGTTGTGCAAGTTTATGGATTCACTTTGGGTAGTGGAATGTATGAGTTGCCAGTCCATATTTAAGTATCCAAGTATTATAGTTTCATAGTTAATTTGTTTGGATATCCAATACAGGATGCTTTCAGCGTTATTCCCTGGTGGTATATACATTGTTGTAAACATATAGTTTTCCTATTGTTGATTTTTAGGAGTGTTACTGTCCAGCATTGTTACATTTGGGTATTTCCTGTGGAAGTAAGGTGACGGTTAAGGAATGTTTATAGATGATTGCTACACCACCTGCACTCTTGCTTTATCTGTCATACCTGAGCATATTGTACCCTGGGGGGGGGGTCTCATTATCCTTTATTCCTTTGTAACCAGGTTTCAGTAGCTATGACTACATCAGGAGTGTATGTGGCAAGATAAGCATGTACATCATGGATTTTATTCCATATATTTCGTAGGTTCATACTTATTAAAGTGAGTTTGGGTTCTGTTTTTTGCTAAGATGTGTTGGGTGACTGGTTTATTTTGGGGTTGGAAGTGATGGTTTTATGAACAGTGGAACCAGGGTTGGGGTGAATATCTCTGCTAATTTTTTGAATTTATATTTTACAGAGGGAAGAGTATCAACTGTTATATTTTGGTCTTGGTTTGATATGTGATCATAAATTTGGATGTTTAGTTTTAAGCTATTTATAGAAAAATAAATGTTTGTACAGATGAGGTGTTACGAAGAAAGACAGGCTGGGTAGATGTTAATATTCTTTGCGAAGGATTGGTTGAAGTCCTAAGTATTTGAAAGAGGTGGATTTCATAACTGCTGATAAAGGCTAGTTGAGTGAGGAGAAATAGTAAATTAATCTGAATTAGGGGAATCTTATTTAACTTGCATTTTATCTTTGTTGTAAATTAGGATAAAAATGTTAGGAGGGTATTTGGTTGTTTGTAGAGATGTAATTTGATAGTTATAGGAAGCAAGGATTAAGACAATTTGTAAGAGAGTCTTAGGTGGGTGTTACTATTAAGAGTAATTGTATGGATTTATTTTCCTACTGGAAGGAGCTAATGGTATTGGTTAGAGGAATATGCAAGTGTTGCTATATATATATATATATATATATATATATATATATATATATATATATATATATATATATATATATATATATATATATATATATATATATATATATACATATAAATGTAGAGTAAGAAGAGGTGGGTGAGATTTGGGGGTATGGTACCTTTGGTAACTTTAGCAAGGGTGAATGAAGAAGGATTGAAAACTTATCAAGAGAGAGAGAAAAGAATCAATGTGACTTAATAAACAATTACAAATCTGTTGAGAGGTAAGTAAAAGGAACAGTACAGTTTAAAAGGCCTCTATGCTAGTAGATGAATGTATTGGTTTTGTTGCTCTAGGACACAGTTTTAGCAGGAGAGTTAGTCCAATATCACCTTGACCTGACTAATGGTGATAGTAAAAAAAAATGCAGTTCATTGTTTTAACAACTGTGCAATATAAGGAGGTTTCTATGGACATAGAAATGCAAAGTCCAAAAGCCTGCCTCAACCCCTACAGTCCAGGAAAACAATAAGAAAAAACAAGCTAAAATGCAATAGTTTAGCTCTGGAAAAATACTGGCTGAAAACTCAAAAGTGGCAACACAAGAAGAAAAATAAACTTAAGGAAGGGAGACAATGGGCTGCTAAAATCAATGAAATGAGCACAATTAAAGTACCAATGGGACTGCTGTGGTATAAGAACATGGAGGTATTATAGTGGCATTGTTTTAGGCTGCCATAATATTTATAATTTACACACTGGTATTTAAAGTGCAGACTTCACTGTTGCATACATATCTATTTGCTTATAGGGACAATTCTATAGGAAAATAAAAGCACACTAAAGAGACAGTTGAGTGCACTGAATAGATATTGACTGTGCACAAATACTAGCTCAGAGCTGAAACTGGTTTAGTAACTGTCTCAGGCAAGGAGAAATAAGAAAGGAAGCAGGGGGACCAAGGGTGACTTCCTTGAAAGCATGCAGTTCCACTAAAGACAGGAAAATAAAAATAATGGGAGTAACAAGTTGAGAAGAGGTGAAGAAAATATTAGAAAATGAAATATTTTAAGTAGTAGGAGTAAATGTCAGTGTCTATTAGGAAGGAGAGAGTAAAAGCTAACCAGCAGGATGTCAGTGGAGGAGGGTTTACAGGCTATAAGGCTATTGCTTACAATCTAGGACACTGAAGCACTTGTCATCAGAATAGTCACTGTGGGGGGGGGGGGGCATGGCCAAGGATGAACACAGGATAGCAGCAGATTTCTTCAGCTCCACCAATTTCATTACACTGACAGGAATTAATTACTTAAAAAAATAATTTTTGAAGTAATTTTCTTTCTAAATACGTTTGTTTTATATAGTTCTTGAACTATATCTAAAAAGGAAAGGAAATCTTAACAATATTCCTGTCAGAAATCACTGTGGAAATTTTCCTGTCAGTTTATCAGTCTGAAATGAGTTCCAGTAAGACAAATTCTCAAGACTCCAGCATCAAGAAAGAACTTCAGTCTCTGATAATTATAATCCAGCAACTTACTGATAAAATGGATACTAAAATAGACACCTTCATAGAAAAAACTACAAAACAAATAGACCTGTTACATACAGACCTGCAACAACAGAAGAACCAGATGACAGGCATAGAAGAAGCTGTGAATGACATGGAAAATAGAATCCAAGAAGAGGAAATCAACATTGAGTTTCTGCTGAAACAAAATACACATTTACAAACAAAGCTGGATGACCTGGAAAATAGATCTAGGCGCAATAACATTAGGATTTTTGGACTGCCAGAAAATATTGAAGGTAACAATATTACTTCTTTTTAACAACTTGGCTCCCTAAAACTTTAGACTTACCAGACGCATTCTCTTTTGGTATCGAAGAGCACATAGATCTATAGCTAATACTAACTCTAACAAAAATATCCTAGATCAGTTATAGATAGATTTCTATCATCTTTTGATAAAGAGATGGTTCTTAAATCTGCTTGGGCTAAAGCTCCTGTTAAGATTAATGAGACAACTGTGCGTTTTGACAATGACTATTCTTCCATGGTAATAGCTAAAAGAAAAGTTTTTCTGCCACTAATAAGGGAGCTTAAAAAAGCACAGTTTAAAACATACCTTCTGTTTCCCGCCAAGCTTAAAATCTTCCTTCCTGATGGTCCTAAGGTTTTCGATGATTTAGACTCTGCTTTACTGTTTGTCAAAGAAAAAAGGATTTTGGATAAAATAGAAGAAATGGAATGGGCTAGTTCTTCATTAAAGAGATTGGCAACTGAAGCTTCATGGAAGACTTCAGAGAAGAAGAAGAGACTAAAAAACAAATGATTTGTTATATGTTTTTTTTCTCTCACATCATTTTAGTTCATTATTAATCTTTTTGAATATAGTTCCTGCATTTCCAGAAAGCCACAAATATTTTGGAAAAGATTTAATCAAAGTTATTCTCTATGTGCAAAGAAATGTTTTGTTTCATAACCAGTCAAAATACCTGAAGATTTAATGGCAAGCTGTGATTCAATTTGTTTCTCTTTCTGAAAAGAAGTAAGGTTAGTAATTTGATACATTTTTTATCTTTACCTTTTTCCTTCTCCTTTTATTATTTTCTTTGTTTAAACAATGACATTCTATTTAGATTATGTAGTGGGTAAAGGGTGGGGAGGGCAGGAGAGAACAGTAATGAAAATATCATTAATAGAATAATAACATATTTATTCCTTGTAAAAGTTTTTATAAGTTCTTCAAATGCTATTTCTAATTATACTTTCTTGATTATACTGCTTATGCCTGTTTGTAAATAATCTGTTATGCTTTAACTAATAATAATCAGAACTAAATAAGAGTAAATAATATGTTTTATTTTAACTCTATTAATATAAACAGTAAGTAACATTCCATTGTATATACTTCTTACAGCTTTCTCTTACATTTTTTATTTCTGCCTCACTCCCTTTTATTTTCTACTCTTTTTCTTTTCTTTATTAATATATAGAAATGCTTTTGATTGTGTGGGCACAGTGAATAATAGGATTTGTATGAAAATTGAGTTGGGAGAAGAATGTTGAGTTTTATTGCTTGTTGGTAATTTTGGGCTTAATTTCACTTACATAGAGGCTGTAATGATCTGTGGAATACATTGTGAAGGTTTTGTCATGTTTAGATGCATTTACACTGCTAAATGAATGTTTGTCACTAGTTTTAATAAGTTTCCGCCAAAATGTTAAGAGAGACAATCTGAGATGTGGGCTGTCTCATGCACAGTGTTCATGAGTTACTTCAGAAGCTTCAGCTCACAGAATTCTCACAGAGAAACTGAAAGCAGTTAGTATAACCTTTGACATAGTTATCACACTGACACACCACAGATTCAGGAAAATACTCTATTCATAAAATATGTCAGTTATAATGTTTTGTTTCATAACCAGTCAAAATATCTGAAGATTTAATGGCAAGCTGTGATTCAATTTGTTTCTCTTTCTGAAAAGAAGTAAGAGGCTGTAATGGTCTGTGGAATACATTGTGAAGGTTTTGTCATGTTTACATGCATTTACACTACTAAATGAATGTTTGTCACTAGTTTTTAATAAGTTTCCGCCAAAATGTTAAGAGAGACAATCTGAGATGTGGGCTGTCTCATGCACAGTGTCCATGAACTACTTCAAAAGCTTCAACTCACAGAATTCTCACAGAGAAACTGAAAGCAGTTAGTATAACCTTTGACATAGTTATCACACTGACACACCACAGATTCAGGAAAAATACTCTATTCATAAAATATGCCAGTTATAATGAGTCTAAATTATGTAGTTTCTTGTAGTAAGTAAATGTCTTATTTTAGAAGGCATAGAAAATGAAACATTTATTTAAATGTTTTTGAAAATCTACTTAACAGCAGCATAATAATCTGTGTTACAAATTTGTGTTCCAAACATATACTTTACTATAACTCATTTAATTCATCTGATTGACAAGCATAAATAATCTTATAACTCTATTCTGGAAGAAATGTCATGTGATATATTTTAAAGCAGTAGGTTAGCATGATTGTAAAATCTGGTTACTAAAATGCGTTTGCTGTGCATTATTTTGTATAAAGCAGACAGATTTATTCTAGGGACAGCAAGTAGGATAGTGCTCAACAAAGACACAACTCAGTGAGATCAGATATATATATATGTGTGTGTGTGTGTGTGTGTGTGTGTGTGTGTGTGTGTGTGTGTGTGTGTGTGTGTGTGTGTGTGTGTATGTATGTGTATGTGTGTGTGTGAGTGTGATGGCTTTTTTTTTTTTATATATATATAATAATGCAAGTGTTTCTGAGAATCTGCATAACTATCCAATATGATTTATAATAATTTCTATGAATACAATATTTTACTCTATTGACAAAATGAATGTTTGCCACAAGTTTTAATAAGTTTCCCGCCAAAATGTTAAGGGAGACAATCTGGGATGTGGGCTGTCTCATGCACAGTGTCCATGAACTACTCCAAAAGCTTCAACTCACAGAATTCTCACAGAGAAACTGAAAGCAGTTAGTATAACCTCTGACCTAGTTATCATACTGACACACCACAGATTCAGGAAAAATACTCTATTCATAAAATGTCAGTTATAATGAGTTTAAATTATGTAGTTTCTTGTAGTAAGTAAATGTCTTATTTTAGAAGGCATAGAAAATGAAACATTTATTTAAATGTTTTTGAAAATCTACTTAACAGCAGCATAATAATCTGTGTTAAAAACTTCTGTTCCAAACATATACTTTATTATAATTCATTTAATTCATCTGATTGACAAGCATAAACAATTTTATAATTCTATTCCGGAAGAAATGTCATGTGATATATTTTAAAGCAGTAGGTTAGCATGATTGTAAAATCTGGTTACTAAAATGTGTTTGCTGTGCATTATTTTCTATAAAGCAGACAGATTTATTCTAGGGACAGCAAGTAGGATAGTGCTCAACAAGGACATAACTCAGTGAGATCAGATATATATATATATATATGTGTGTGTGTGTGTGTGTGTGTGTGTGTGTGTGTGTGTGTGTGTGTGTGTGTGTGTATGTGTGTATGTGTATGTGTGTGTGTATGTATGTGTGTGTGTGTATGTGTGTGTGTGTCTGTGTGTATGTGTGTGATGGCTTTTTTTTAATAATGCAAGTGTTTCTGAGAATTTGCATAACTATGCAATATGATTTATAATAATTTTTATGAATACAATATTTTACTCTATTGACAATAATGAGTTTAAGTAAATGCTCATATACAAACAATTCAAGATTTTTTTTTTGGAAGCTGTTAATACTATTCATATGACAGAAAATAGATGCATCTTAATATATGTAATGTCTGAATCATATTAGCCAAAGTTTTTGATTTAAATGAATGTTAGAACCTAATTTTCTCTCCTCTTGATTTCTAACATCAAGATTATTTGAATGCTATTTGAATACAAGTGTTATATATTACATAGATCTATATAGTAGTATGAACAGTTTTTAAAAAAAAAAAGTTTATTTTAGTTTATATGATGCTGTTTTACCAAATGTGTAGCTTTGTCTTGATAGATAATTGAATTGAAAACTGTTAACCTCAGTTAAATATAACTAATATTAAATTGATAAGGTGGTAGCTGAGGTACTGCTGTTTAGGGTAGGGGGTTAACTTGAGTAGTAAATACTACTCTAAGTTGGAGTTTTCAACTCCAGGCTGGATGCAAGGTTTAATCCTTACATTATTTTCACTTGTTCATTGTTATATGTATATAGTTTTGACATCCACAATATATTTTGTATACTCATTGTCACTACAAACAAAATTGAATCCTATACAAAATCCCATAAGAGATTTAATAAATACAGCTATATTTAAAGGTACACCTAAAAGAGGAGATGTAACATTATTTATCTTGTTATTTGTTATTTCGATCATAAGATTCTTGAGTTTTAAAAATGCCAAATGACATCTTTAAAAGGAATTTCTTTAAACATTAATGGATTGAATAATCCGTGTAAAAGGGCAAGCCTAATAAGATACATTAATTTACACAAGGCCAATCTAGTCTTCCTGCAAGAAACCCATCTCTTGAAAAAAGATATTGATAAACTAGCCACTAATAAGTATACAGTATTGGTTAGTTCAGAGCACACTCAGAAAAAAAGAGGAGTGGCTATTTTATGGAATAAAAGTATGCCCATTCCTAAAACCATTAAGTCTTTTCAGGATGACAAAGGAATGTTTTGTATGGTTACAATACAAATTAATGGGAAGACTTACACTTTAATTAATGTATATTGGATACCTGGAATTGGTATTAATACAGTGAAACATCATATTGATAAGATCATATCATTCTCTATAGGGGATATTATTTTAGCTGGTGATTTTAATTGTATACTACATGAAAGTGATACTACCACTATAAGGAAAAGCAGAATTACATCTAATGCAAAACATTTAAATGATTTTGCTAATTCTTATCATTTGAATGATATTAATAATCAGATAGATTCAAAATCATTACCATACACCTTTTTTCTAACAGATACAAAACTTATTCAAAAATAGATAGGGTCTTTATTTCTAACCAGATGGTAACAGATTTAATTAATTCCAAAATCATTTCATGTCCTATATCTGATCATAACTCAATTGTTTTTGAATTCATGATAAAAATACTCATAATGTTCAGATCAAAAGGATACCAGCATACTTAACTCAGCTAAAAGACTATAAAGAATATATACTTTCAGAAGTACAACATTTTCTAGACATAAATAATACTCCTGAAGTCTCCATTGTCTATGTTTGGGATGCCTTAAAATCATATCTATATGGACAAAGTATCAGATGGTATAATAATAAAAGGAAATCTTGGGATAAGGAATTGTTAGATATTCAAAGTAAATTAGACTCTTATAAACATAATAATAAAGAAAATATTATGGACAAGAAAGTTATTGAAGAAATAAACAAACTAAATGAGAAATACAAAGAAATTTTAACTCATAAAGTTAAAATAACTTTAGAGAAATACAAGTTTTTGTCTTATTCAATAAGCCCCAAATACTTACATAGACTTAAAAATAAAACAAAAGATTGAATAAACAAAACCATATCAAAGAAATCTTTTCTCTAAGGAAAAAGAAGAATGTTTCTAGTATACCAGAAATACTGGATGAATTTAGAAATCACTTTCACAAGATTAACCATAACAACATTAACATGGAACCTAAAGATAAAATAAAGGAGTTTATAACCACAAACATGAATAAAAAGCTTAATAAACAACAGATTAAACTATTGGACAAGAGTATTTCATATACAGAAGTTATTACACAAATAAATAAGCTTAAATCAAACAAAGCACCGGGTAATGATGGTATTATACCAGAGATATATAAAATCCTTTCTAAAACTACATATTCATTAATACATAAGGTTTTTATTTTGGCCCAAACTGAGTTAATAACCCCCCCATCTTGGCAATATACATTTATTTCACCAATTTTAAAACCTAATAAAGATCCAACTAGATGTTCTTCATATCGACCCATCTCATTACTTAATGTTGATTATAAAATGTTTATGAGTATTTTTGCTGATAGATTGAAGACAATCATCCCCAGCATTATAGATATAGATCAGACGGGCTTCATTGTAAATAGAAATACTTTTGATAGTATAAGAAGAACTTTAACATTAATTGATTTTGCAAATAGGAAAAAGAAAGATTTAACACTTATTAGTCTTGATATAGGTTCAGCATTTGATTCAGTAAGTTGGGACTATCTGTTTACCTTACTGAAATGCACAAACTTCTCTGATGCATTTGTAAATTTAATTGAGCATTTATACAAAGGAACGCTGGCTTATATTAAGGTAGGAACATATGTTTCACAAAAATACCCATTCTTAAAGGTACAAAGCAAGGATGTCCACTTTCTCCACTATTATTCACTTTAGTAATGGAGCCTTGGGCTAATTTGATTAGAAACAGTACTGACATAGAGGGCTTTGAAATAGACGAAAATACAACATCAAAATTCAACTTTTGCAGATGATGTTCTAATTACATCAGCAGGATCTAATTCTTCTATGCAGTCTTTATTTGATAAAAGATGAATTTTAAAAGTATTTCTGGTTTAATATTCAATGAAGAAAAACTAAAATACTACCTATATATACACGAAAAATATTCTCATTAGTGATTTTACTAAATATGTACCCAATTCAGGTCAGATAACTTATTTAGGTATAATACTATCTAAAGATATTAAATCTATTATATATAATAACTATAATACCTGTTTTCTTAATATACAAAATCTTTTAATACCTGGAATAATATGTTTTTTACTATGGAGGAGAGACTTACAATTATTAAAATGATAATATTCCCCAAGATTTTATACTTAATACAATCAATAATACTTTCACCTACAAAAATAATTATCAAGAAACTGAATACACTAATGTTAAATTTCTTATGGGTACCTAATAGACCTAGGATTGCATTAAAGAAACATACTAATAGCTGGTCTCAAGGGGGTATTTCTTTTCCAGACTTTAATTTATATATTATCTCTTCTATTATAAAAGTTATTACTTTATTAATAGATCAGTCATATATCGCAAAATGGAAAGATTATTGGGAGCTAATTAGTATGCACTTCATGAAAATCTCCTTAACACATAAAAATATGATTGTAAATAACTCCATGTTGTGGTTGCTAAAGGAATTTTGTACTTCACCTATTACACCTAAACATATGGTTTGTTACCCATTAAATATTATTATTAGTTATCGTAACTTTATATTCATGCACCCTAAGTATAGGGAATGGAATTTTATTGTATTCCCTATAATGTATACTCAGGGTATGCTTATGTCATCTACTTCTGAAGGAGCTCATTTAGCTATAGATAATGATCTAAAGTACTGGTATCAGCTGATATCTGATAATAAAGTTAAAAATCTAGATTTCTTAAAACAAGAATTTGATCTAAGAGAAACTTGCTGGTTAGAGGTTCAGATCTTTAGACAACATCTCATTGATAGAATAGATCTAATGTCTATAACAGTTAAAGAATCTATTCCAAAACTGATTGATTACTTGATATTAAATTTACAGCATAAAGTTTCTGATAAAGGTAAACTTTCATATATACATAAAATTATCAGACAAGAAACTTTTTACAGTGTAGATTCATACTGGAATTATTTCACCTCTATTAATGGGGACCCACCAACTCAACAAGATAAACAATATATATTGGAATCTGCTTATAGAACTACATCTTCCATTGTCTGGAGACTTTATACATGGAAATTTTTACATAGATCTTTTTATACACCTTTGATGATGAATAAAATAAATAATAAAGATAATCTATGTAAGAGATGTAATGTAGAAATTAATGCTGACTGGGCTCATATGTTTTATGACTGTATGAAGTTGAAAGAATACTGGAAGTCAATTAATGAATTTTTGCAGGCTCTTTTACAGATAATTTCATTATTTCTAAGTCTCTTATATTATTCAACACACCTGTACCTCAATGTGTTAATAAGATTAAGCTTCCCTTGTTATGGTCTATCCTAGCAGTGGCCAGGAAAATAATAACTAGAAATTGGATTTCAGATACACCTCCTTCATTCAATGAATTTAAAAATGTTATGAATATAATGTGCCATATGGAAATAAGCACAATTAGAATGAGAACAACTAGAAAAACATCATATTATATTGTATGGGATAATTTACAAAATTTGTTAAAAAAATTCTAATTTCAATAGCACGGTATTTTAGTTTAATTAATTGATCTAATTGTAGTGGATGTCTTTGTAAATACTTTAGTTGTTTTGTTGAATATTATAATAATACCTATTTTTAATTACTTGTATAAAATTGTTATGATATTTCTCTTATATGTTAAAACAATAAACCCGTTTTGAAAAAAAAAAGAATAGTCACTGTGCAGGCTAAAATATACGCAGAAGACTGGATACCTGTAACACTTACTTATATCACAAGGCCAGAGGTGTTGTACACAGTTTGTCCTAATTAAATGGTGATTGGATTGAATGGACTCAGGCTGCCTATTTGGATGAGACTGCTGTGTATATACTTAAGTTTCCAGTGAACCCTCTAACTCCCTTGCACCATGCTAAAGGGAGGGGGACTTTCTTGGAATTCTCTTTCAAATGTGACAATAATTTTGCCATATCTTTGGACATGGAATTGACTAAGGGCATCCACGGGATGTCTTTTAGAATTTTTAGGAAAATCTACACATTCAAACCAATTTCTACATTTGAAGAGTGCACTCAATTATGGACAGAAATCTGGCATTGTGAAAGGACAGTTTATATGTGTTACCCGATTAACATCCAATGAGATCATTTAAAGAAAGTAATGACATATGCTTATGGATATGTTTATTGGCAGGGGTTATCCTAGTGCATCATTGGAAGATATCTTGGAATATGTTACTAGAAACAGGGATGTCAAGTCTGCCCCTAGTTTGAAGTCATCTGGGAATGTTATGACAGTATTGGCAAAGGCTTCTCTCTCCAAGACATTGGCATTTAACTGTTCCCATGAATCCCATTGTTTGCAGTACATCATGGACATGAATTGGACTTTGCTTTTGGAATTTTGGCTAGAGTTAGCCAAGAAGGAAATTCATCTTAATTTCACCTTTAAGTCCAGAAACAATAATGGCTCACAATTAGAATACAAATCCCTAGTGAAATGGACTAATGGGACAAGGTTCATGGTTAAGTGTATTCCTTGTCGATCTTGTCAGAACATTCACAAAAGACCTAATGTTATGGTTGAAAATGTTCCTAGGGTATTGCAGTATCCTGATAAACTCAAATGTAATTGTTGCAATATTGTTTATTTATCAACATGCATCTCCTGTCCCAGTTTTTATGTGGGGAAAATCTAGCTGAAAGTATCTTAGAGGATACAGGAACACTGCTATGGTATAAAAATCTAGGATATAAGAAATGCCCTTTTCAAGCATTTCACATGTGAAAATTTTAAAAAGTTGTCTTTTTTTGTTTTAGAAAAAATTGACAAATTATTTGCAAGAGGGAGATGGTGAAACAGAATTTCTTTGCAGGGAAAACACACTGGCAAGTATTGTTGAATACTGATGCAGTACTAGGCTTAAATGACTACATTTCGTTTGCACCCATCATGAGGAAATGACATAATAAACTTAGATGACACTGGATAGTTTTAATAATATGAGCAGGAAGTTAATAGTACTAAAAATTCAGTTTTTGGAGATGGGTTTTTATCTGAAGTATAATACGTGTATGAACAAAATTACTAATATATTGAAGGAGCAATCTTGGTGGTATATCAGTGATTGCTGGTATATTCTGTTTTGTTCTTGGTCAGTGTGAAGGTGTTGTAGGATTTATAGAGAAAGTAAAAGCAGGACATACACAAAGCTGACATTTATTTAACAGCAAAAAACTGAAATAAACCCCTTTCTTTTACAAAACACAAAAAAAAAATACTTCAGTAGTGCATATGGTCCATAAAAGTTCTCCTGGAATGCAGGTTGGCCTCTTTTCTAGGCCCCACTCCAAACGCAGATATTCATAATATGTTTCCACACTCAGTCTAAGCCTTCTTCCTAGGCTTTACTTTCAGCAACTGTGATCACAATTTTCACTTCTGCACCCAACTTGAAATGGTCTGAATTGATATGGCAAGGTAGCTCTACAGACACTGTCTTGCATCTTTACAGAAATATATCTTTTATATGTTTGGTAGTAGGGGTATCACCCCTTTTATGCCCTACTGTAATTTTGTTGTTCTCTTTAACAGAAACTTCTGCTTTACTAATTGCTGGCTTTTTTTGCTCCTTTTAACTCTTTTTGTAAGTTCTCTATGCAGTCCTAATGGGCATTCCCCTCTAAGTGGGACTTTCCCTCTATGCCAAATGATTCTTCCTCAAATATAGCCACATCAGAATTTGTTTCCTTACTAGCTTCTCTGTTATTTTCTTTATTAGCGTTACAGATGCCTTCTTTCTGAGGGAATACTGTGCACTCCCTGTGTGCTTTATCTTGCATACTATTTTATGCTATTTTTATTTTTTGAGGCTTTGCTTGCCTGTAAAATGATGGACTTACCTTTCTTAGCCTCTCCATATTAAGTAGTTTGTTGACAGGCTTCTACCTTATTTTCAGTGCCTACTGCTGTCAGTAATTTACCAGTCTGTCAGGGGCCTTTCTTTTCAAAGATACTTACCATCACCATTCTCCTTAATAGTTCTTTGTCATTACATTACATTTGCTGAACTGCTACCACAGTTTTTACCTATATACCTTAAAATGAATCACTCTTTGTCTTTTACCAGTGTTAACTTTAATGCAAGCATCAATCATTTACCCTTCATGCAATCTTCTTTGACCTTACATTTGCCACTCTTCAGCACTGCAATTTAATCTTCTGTACTCTTCATCATAACCTGTTCTTCAGCTAAATCATGAAGGTTTACTCTACCATACAACATGGGATTACTATGCACTTGAATTCTCTTCAGGTTCGGTTCCCCTGCCCCGACATTGTGATTCTGACCTTTTCTCTGAGGATCATATTTCCTTCGCATAAATCACCTTCCTTTTTAAAGTTTATGTGACTTACTGGCAAAACTATTAACCCAGTAACCTGCACTGACACAGCTCCTTCTCCTACCTTGGTCTGAGTGGACACTATTTCACTTCTTTTTCTTTCCTTAAGTTGCCCTTTCACTGCAAAGGGTAACTCATGATACAGCTTATTATTTCTACTGTTTTCTTGATTCATATATTTCTGTTGCCTAAGTCTGCTTTCAATTGCATTTTCTACTTTATGCTAGTAGAAATAGTCTCATGAATCTGCACTCCCATGCTAATCTCACTTTCTGCAGATGCTATTTTCTAAAGGTCCTCACTCAAGGGACTTTTTCTGTCTCTTTTTGTTTCAGTACCATCAGTTCCTGTAAGTTTCTGTACTATTTGCCTCAGTTTCTGTTCAGGCATCTCTTGCTGTTCTTGATTCTGGATTCCTTACCACCCATTTCTAGTCTGCTTACTGAAATCCCTTACAGTTTTGGATTCAGTATTTCTCATTAGCTTATTTCCAGTTTCTATGCAGACACGTCTTAAAGTACTAATGTCTGCTGTCATATTAGCATAGCATTATCCTTTCTTCTGCTGACCTGACACAGAGAAGCGAGTCCCCCTGCCTGGAGTCCCTATGGTTCAGCTCAGCAGTAATCTCACACGTGTCATGCTCAAAATGATCTTGTTTTACACTGAATACTGTTTTCCTTTTCTTTTATTTTTCTTAATCTTTCTTTTCTTCTCTTACGGTAAATCAACCATAACTGTAGTTAGGGTGGGGAGGAGTGGACAGTTGCTCTAGTCGCAAGGTATCAGGGGTACAATCAGTAGGTTCATTTTTTTTAGGGATGCAAGCAGCAGAGCAACTGAAGAGAAGAGAAGGATGTAGTGTCAGATTGGAGAATGATCCTCTTTTTGTTTTTTTGTTTTTTTTTTGGCTCCTCAACCCAGGGCTGAGGAGTGCCAGATTGGAAAGTTGTAGAGCTTGCCAAATGAGATGGCTGTGGCTCTGGAATCAACATCTCTTTTCCAGTAAAGGCTTCTTTAGTAAAATCAGTTCCTGATAACTTAGGGTGGATGCTTATCACACTCTCATTTAGTGATTCGTATCTATCTCAGACAATGGCATTACTGAACACGTTTCACTGTTCCTATTATTTTACTTATTACCTGCTGTCTGTAGTCCTGACTTTTCTGATGACACAAATGGGTTTACAATATCGGTCAGGTATTTCACCAACTTCATTAACAATATTACTGCAACATTTACAGGTAAGCTCGTCTGTATCTGCATTTACCTCATAATTAGAATTAGAATTATTCTCTAATAAGGTGCCCTGTTTTAATTTGACACAAAGGTCAGAATTCTGCCCAGGTTGCACATTATTCTTTCTTAAGCTTATCTCCTTAGCATATCAGTGAGAGATTCCTTCTTCACAGTACTACTACTGATTGATTCCTTTTTCCCTCTTTCACTACATTCAAGCTCCAATGATTCCTCTGCTCTCTGATCTGCAACACTATCAGGTTGCAATTACACTTTTATTCCCTGCTTTGTAAACTGCATTGGCTTAATGTATTTGACTCCCTTTCTTTGACTGGTTGTAGTCTTGCTTGTTGCTCTGTCCTAGCAAACTACAATATTTTGGTGTCCTAAGTCTTTTACTTCTACAGGCTGCAAACGTTGCATGCAAACACTTCCACTTTTATAGTTCCTAGTCCAATCCTGTCTTTTGATTTTACATCTGAATTCTCCTGTGACCATCACTACCTCCTCTCCATACAGTGAATAAATTTGTCAGGTTGCTGCACCCTCTCTCTTGTTAATTATACCAGCCTGTCACATTGTTTGTATGGAACTTTTCTCCTTCCACATTCTGCAAATTACTTTGAAATGGAGAAATGTTTCCTAGTTTAACTTCTCAAAGCCAAAATCAAGGGTCACAGTTACAACAATTTTCCCAAACACTCTTTCAAGTTTTTCACATTAAACGGGGATAGTATATTTCTTTACTGTAAGTAATCTTTTGGTATATACCCAAGTGAATATAACCTTTCCCGTTACATTTCTAAAAAGTTCATTAATTTATATATTTTGTTTCATTAACAGGTGTACAGTTCTTGCTACTGTTTTAGTTTTAGAAACAGACACTACATTTTTAAACGTTGTATCATTGACCATCAACTGATCTATTACAAAATTCTGTGGCATGTTTTCTTCATTGTTAAGTTAAAGCAAGGGTTTTTATATATTCTGTGAAAAGGTTGTTTAAAATTAGGAGCCTGGTTAAAAAAAATCACTGCATGTGCCCCAGATATTATATTGGTACTAGCCAACAGTTTATTTTCGTTAATTTAATCAGTCGTACTGTTGTACATTTGTGGCCCAGTCTCAGCTTGGCAGCTTTGTTGGCCTGTCCTGCTCTGTGAATCAATTAGTCTCTGCAGTAGTTCCTCCATCATCAGTTATAAAGCAGTAGCATTAAGTTGCATTTCTGAAAAGGAAAAGAAAACATGTCCATACAAAGCCGGTACACAAAATTGCCTTCTTTCAAAGACAGTCCCAAGCCACAAGCATTCTCTCTCAAAACAGTGAAAATAACACTCCTTTGGATTGTAACACTGATGCATGAAGCAGAACAACCACATACTCTCTCAGCAAAGGAAACTTCACTCATTTTGCTAAAACAGGATTGGTATTCAAGCATGAGATTGTCCGAAAAATGCCCACATTCTCCACTACTGCAGGGTTTATAAAGACGCTGGATACAGTTATACACAAACTTATGTTTATTTAACACTCTAAAACTAAAACTCCTCCTCTGCTTTCACAGGACTAAAAATTATCAGTACCTTTTGAGCAGTCTGGTAGTTCATTCAGCCTATAAAAGTTCTCTTGGGATACAAGTAGGCCTCCTTCCTCTTACTCCTTGCTTTCAGTGCCAGCAATCAAGCACTGCATACTTCAGTCCTGATGTTAAGCCTTTCAAAATCCTACAGTAGGCCTCCTTAGATTAGCACTGAATAGTCCATTTCTAGTCCATAATTCCAGGTCTTCCTTCAGAACAAACAACAATGTCTCCCGAGAGAGGAAATAACTTCCTGACTTTACCCTTAGGCTGCTGTCTTTTTTACTGTGGCAAAGCCTTTAATTGTCTGCAGACTAGCTCATGGGTACCACTGGAAAAACATTCCTGTACAGTCCCTCCCAGGATGGCCAAGCGGTTACTTACCTGGAGTTGAAAGTCGGTGTTCTGGATTTCAGTGTTCTGGTATGTTAGTCCTTTCGTCTCGGCGAAGTGAAAGTTGGTGATGTGGCCATTTGGGTAAGTGAAGTAAATATATATATATATATATATATATATATATATCGATTGAACCAAAACAAAAACAACCCTTGATTAAAAACTAAATAACAAACTAGTAAAACACCATGTGTAATTCCTGGGATGGATCTGAAACTGAATACTGAGTGTTGCAACAAAAAAGAAGGTGATTCCAAAGTCAGAATTTCAACATAGACTTTAATAAACAAACTTTGCCCTGCTAATCGCTTTCATCCAAGTGCATAAAGACCTCATCAGAGCATGGGGATAAAACACAGTCATATTGTATTTAAATGCAATTACAAGCAATCAGTCCACAGAACTATGCTGTCATTAGATAATAATTAAATAAGAACGTAAAGTCCAGTTAATATCCCAGTGAACTGCCACCAATTAATGTGACGTCCAGATAATATCCCACTGAATTGTCACCAAATAAGGTGATGTCTCCCACTATCCTGCATTAGTAATTAAGGAGCTTCAATCCTCACTACTGACTCCAGTGTGAGACTGTCACTTAAACAGGAGTAATATTTCACAATTTTCCCTTAAGAGCACAACAGGAACACACTCTATAGCCTGGAACTGGACTGTATACTTCTGTCCACGCGTAATGTAACTCCTTATTACACACTTCAAAACAATGTGTCCCAGTTTATGACCTCTGATACACATTTAAATAAATTAAATCTCACACATCCAAGCACTTCTGGGAAAGCTTGACACAGATTTTGAGCTGTGGTCCTTCCCAAAATAATACGGTAGTGCTTCCACCAGTTGGATTGTTTTCATGTCCTTCTAAAAGGGTGTCCAATTATGAAAACTAAATATTAAAACAAATAGTAGCAAATGACCAAAGCAGCCAGGCTTTTGGAGTGGCCCTGGAAGTTATCAAGGCAAGTATAAGCACTCTCAAATCACTAAAGAAAAACAGTGATTGTCCAGTCACAGTGTAAGTTAATAAAACATATTTAATATTGAGCAAAATGATTAAAAATATAAAACAGTACTCAGGTACCAGTAAAATGAAATCAATACTGTAGGATAGAGAGCCAACATTCAGAAAAACTCTAACCTCGCTGATTAGTTAGAATTTCCTAACTAACTAAAGAACACTGTTCCTGATCTAAACTAAATTACTGCAACAGAGCAAAGGCAGGCTTACAGTCCTTGGTGAGTCCTTTTTGGGCATCCACTATACAGTACATGTATGATCAACTGACAACTGTAACTGACAAATGACTTCAGCAGGCTCTTCTACAGACTAGCCTGTCACCTGTTCCAGTTCTAATTTTCATTTCATATTTTTAAATTCAACCGTTTTCTAAAAGTTCCTACCTGTTTTTCAGCTTCTGTCAGTAACACATAGCAAGTGGCAACATTCTAATGACATCAACTGCTGATCAGCTGAATCTGAGACAGTTTGCCTTTGGAATCTCTCTTTACAAGTGTGTGCAGTTAGAAATGTAAAAAGACACTTTTCCAATCTTTAAAACATTCTTTGCACACAGATCATAAATCAACATGTAAGACTTATTTACAATATTATAGCTAGTCATGCTGGCATACAATACACAGGACAATCTGAAATTATATACAAAACTTCAGTCAGGCATGCTAACATAGATGACAGCATCTAATTTCTTCACAAAGAATTTTAAAGCAACAATCCTGCAAACATAAATAAAACATTAAACAACATTTACTTTTCGTTACAAAAGCCTTTGTACTGTACAATGAAACATTCAAGTAAAAACCTCTTTAAAAATAAAACCATGTTAACACCCAAAGTAAAAAATACTTATAGTTGACCAGCCTTAAATTTTAAAATGCTGTTGATGGAAATGTTGTCATTCAAAACTGGCTGTTGAGTTGCATTCAAACATAACTACCAGGTTAACTCCTTACATTCTAACCAAGTCTCCCAATCACCCCCCAAGTCGGGGAGATGTTTACTTTGTCTATCATGCCAAATTTAAAACTAGTTCCAATGTTTGTGGAACAAATAGTGGTATGTCTGTATAAGGCATTCTTGGTGTCCTTCCTTCTGATGTCATATAGATGTTCATAAATTCTCTTTAAGACACGTTCGGTCTCTGTGACTAAAGATCTCTCTAATTATTGGCCCATTGCCATTCTCTCACCCCTAGTGAAAATCTTAGAGACATGTATCCATAAGCAGCTTCTGGACCACCTTACTACAAATAACCTCTTATCAAGTTCACAACACGGCTTCCATACAAAACACAGTACCTCCACAGCCCTCATAAGTTTTGCTAACTACATCAACCTCCTCAAAAACAATAGACAACTAGTTTCTACTATATTCCTTGATATTTCCAAAGCTTTTGATATGGTATCCCACCAAGTAATACTCAACACTGTAGCCTCCTTCAACCTCAACTTTACAGCTCTCAACTGGTTCTTTAGCTACCTTACTAATCGACAGCAGGCAACTAAATGGGATAATAAATTCTCCACACTCCTCCCAGTATCTGTTGAGGTTCCTTAGGGTTCCATCCTTGGCACTCTCTTTTGTATTATATTCACAAATAGTCTAAACACTGCCACTAAAATCTGCTTTATTTTAATATGTCGACACCGCTACTCTTATTTACTCTGCTCCCACACCCCAAGAACTCCAGGATAAACTGCAGCAATCATTTCTAGATATTAAAAATGACCCAAATGAACTTCAACTCATCCTAAACCCAAACAAAACAAATTAATGATCTTCTCTTACAGGAAATCCAAAGCAAACCCACCTCGTCTCTCCATCTACTCCACTAATGGCACTATAATAGAACCAGTTAACCAAATAAAACTACTTGGTGTCACAATAGACAGCAACCTAATATTCGATAAATGCATATCACTCGCAATTACAGAAGTTCACATCAAACTTGATGCACTATATAGGGCCAAACCTTACCTCATTCAAAATGCTAGACTAGCCACAGCCAGATCTCACATCCTATCTACTCTCCTCTACTGTTCTCAAATTTTCACTAACCTGTGGATTTCTGATTTATATCAACTTGATTCCTGCTGTAATAAAATAGTAAAATTTGCTGCTAATATACCCAACAGGACCCATCATTGCCTTGCTGTTCAAAAATTACACTGGCTTGAATTTCCCAGTCTGTTATTACTCAATCAGCTCACCACTGCCCACTCCATTATCCACAAACCTGAAAACTGCCATGCACTCTCCAACCTAGTGCAACTAAATACCAACCCCAGGACCCTTAGATCATCTGATAAACTTATACTCAAGGTTACAAAGTCCCATAATTACTTTGGTGACTCTCTTCTCCTATAAAGTAGCCAAACAGTGTAACCTAATACCCCAGAATATCCGAAAAAAACACATATAGTCATAGCTTCAAACAACTCCTAAAGGAATACCTTGCTCGACAATAGCTATGCTTCTGTAATACTTCTGGCTACTTTCTCATGCAATAAATCAAATGTTTCTTTTTTGTTATCTTCTCCTTGTCTTACTTCTACCAAATGAAAATACCACCATGGTTTATTTTAGTTATGTATCTAATGAGTTTCATATTACTGTCTGCAGTAAGGCTAAGGAAACATAATGTTTTCTGTTTACATTCTCTATTTGTAAATTTTGATTGTAGGCAACTGTTAAACATTTTGTATATCCTTTGTAAATCTTTGCAAAATTTTTATAATATTTTTTGTACTATTATTATGGAGTTTTTCTCCCTGGGTCTCTACTGAAAAATGGGCTCCTTGGCCAGCCGGACACTACCCGATTAACAAATTTAAAATAAAATAAATAAATAAATACATTTCCATTGTAAAAACTGGAATGTAAACTACAGATGGCAATGTAAACAGCACCCTTGGAGTCACTATTTGCTCATTGGCCCATCTTTATATAAAACAGGGTAGGTGTCCCCACCCCACATATAACTACAATAATGACAGGCACCATATCACCAAGTACCTGGAGTTCTTAGGTTGTGGTTAGAAGTTTTTTATGAGTGCTGTAAGATGTTTTTAATGTTGTATATATATATATATATATATATATATATATATATATATATATATATATATATAAAATCATGGGTTGGGGTGTGGGCTTGCTCCCCTGCAAAAATAATTATGTACTATATGGTGATTTACTCTTTAACAATGATTTGGGTGGGTAGTTAAACATGCCAATACATGTTTTAATTTGGACTGCAGCTTGAATTGAACAAGATGCAATGAAATGCACTAAACTCATTTTTTGTGTCTCATAAGATGAAAACAAAAACTGCACGCATTATTTCTTGCATACTATGAGCGTTATGAGACTGCTTTATACTTGACTAAATATTTAATTTCTTTTAGCAAAAAGGAATAATCGATTTAAAAACTTCTCTTTATGGCAGAAACACTATTGCTTGTAGTCTTGATTTCAAAGTGAAGTATGTTAAATGAATCAAAGCTTTCTGTAGCCAGTATAGTACATGTTACACTGATTGAGAACAGGCCTGATATACACAAAAACAACATTTAAGAGTTAAAATTGCCACTGGCCATTCTGGTGTGTTGCTTTCATTTGTATGTGCATACTTTTTAATGGGCTAATCGTATTTCTCACAATAAATGTTCTATATGATTTCCATTCACACTACATTTATTTAGATATTTTATACTGTAACCCTCTCAACAAGGTTAGTTATGGCAATGTAATGTTTCTGCATTTTCTGTGTGTTTCTACCAAAAAACCAAAAAAACAAAAAAATAATCCTTGTTTTCCCGCCTTCCTCGACTAGTTTAGACCAGTTTATAGGCATTGCTGTATTCTGGGCTGTGGTGCAGTTCCTGTGTTGTCCATTACCTTACTTGGATAGAGGGAAGTTTCTTTGCTCACCAGTGGGAGTGGGGAGTCTTGAGCAGCCTACCTGTCCCTGTAGGAAGTGACCTCAGCACAAGAAGCTGTAGTAATTGGTTGTTTTGAACCATTTCTAGCTCTTTTGTAGTTCACTGTTTAAAATCCGCCTCTGGGCATTTTTTTCTGGCTATACTACTCAGACAAGCTCCTCGTGGGTCTGCAGAGTGGTCCTAGCAGCAGGGAACTCAGAAAAGTGACTACTTTCTGGATTTAAGTATCTTTGCTTTTTTTTCACTTGGAATAGCTTCTGTAGCTTACCCTGAACTAGCTTGAACTGTTTTTTAACTGTTTCCTGCATTATTTTAAAAATCTGCACTTAAAGTTACATTTTAGTCGAATTTGATCGAAAGTTTGTTGTTTGTTTGTTTAATTTAACTGTGGAGGCTTCCCACTAAAGTGTGCTAGCCTGTGTAACTAATTTATCACTGTTTCTGCATTTTCTGTGTGTTTCTACCAAAAACAAAAAATAATCCTTGTTTTCCCGCCTTCCTTGACTAGTTTAGACCAGTTTACAGGCATTGCTGTATTCTGGGCTGTGGTGTAGTTCCTGTGTTGTCCATTACCTTACTTGGATAGAAAGAAGTTTCTTTGCTCACCAGTGGGAGTGGGGAGCCTTGAGCAGCCTACCTGTCCCTGTAGGAAGTGACCTCAGCACAAGAAGCTGTAGTAATTGGTTGTTTTGGACCACTTCTAGCTCTTTTGTAGTTCACTGTTTAAAATCCGCGTTTGCATGGCTTTGCGCAGTTGTGCGCATAGCGCTGCGCTGGTTAAACAAGGTTAAACTTTTTCTGGCTCCGCCAAGTCTGCTCTTCAAATTTTCCCTTAAGGAAACTCTACTCTTAGTATAACCAGACTACTCACTATATTATAAGCCTAGCACTTGTTCTCAATACTTCTCTACTAAGTAAGCACTCTCGTACTAAGTAAAGCACTACATCTACTTACCACCCCTGTGAATTTCCACTTCCCTTAAAGGTACAGCACTCCCTTATACTGTTCTAGCATGTCAAGTGGTAGATTACTGGCGTCGTCTCCAATTCAGCTGGTCAATCTGGGTATCTTGAGACAATGCTACAATTGTCTCATGTACACAGACAACCAACTCCTCCTCCCAACAAACACAAATACATGTGAGAGATGCAACTATATAGCCAAATTGGAGGCTGAACTCTCTCAACTCAGGGCTGGCATGACCAGACAGGAGGAGATGGCAACCACACACACAACAATCCCAGTCTCACATATACCTACCACAACTGCAAACCAAACACATAAAAACACAAAGACATACTCAGAGGCTCTAATAAAAAACTTACCAAAACAACAGGGGCTCCCAGAGCAGACATCCAAAAATCCACCACCTCAAAACAAAACACATGCAACACATACTTCAATAAATCAATGTGTCAACCAATCACAGCCCTTAAGGCCAAACACCTTGCCTGATACACTAGTAATAGGTGACTTTATAGTCAGACACACTGATGTCCCGCTGACCAGGCTGAACAAGGAGAAGGTGACTGTGAGCTGTCTATCGGGAGCTAGGATCCGCCACATAACACACGCACTCAGGTCACTCCAAAGCAAGTACAAATATGACTCCATCATTGTCCATGCTGGTGTGAATGACCTGAGATGTACCTCCCTGGACTACATGAAAAGAGACATAGAGGAGCGCTCCGATTATGTAGCCCAGGCTGGTATGACCCTGTCCCTGAGCAGCATCCTGCCCTCACCAAGAATGATACCACAATACAAAGACAAGATGATCAGCTTTAACAATTGGCTCAAGTACTGGTGTCATTCTAAGGGGATCCAATATCTGTCTGCCTGGGATGACATGTTGGACAAGCCATGCTGCTTCGCAAGGGATGGCTTACACCTGTCACCACTGGGCTTCCGGATATTGGCTAAGTCTCTTGCCACCCCCATAGTGCCTTTTTTAGGCAAGGCTCAAAAGACAAACCCACCTCCTTAGAAAACAAAAATGGAAAAAAACTAAAGGTAATGCTGCTCAATGCCAGAAGTCTAAATCTCAAGATGCAGGCACTTGATGCGCTCCTCAGCATGGAGAACATCGACGTCTGTGCAGTAACTGAAACCTGGTTCAAGGCTCCTGAGTGCACCCCAGTGCTACCAGGCTATACCTCGTATCATGCTTTTCGGCCCCAAAACCCGGGCTGAACCACAAAGGGAGGGGGAGTGTCCATATTCATCAAGGACACCCACACCTCCAGGTTAGTAGCAACACATGAAGCATCAGAGACCATACAGGTGCAACTAACCATAGGCAAAACTGCTATACAACTGGTAGCATGTTACAGACCACCCTCCCAATCTCAAGAACCCCACTCAGCCTTCCTGAAGACATTGGAGGATATGAATGTATCACAAAACACCATCATACTAGGAGACGTCAACTACCCAAACATAGATTGGGTACATTATTCTAGCCCTAATACCCTAGCCCAAAGGTTCCTGGAATTCATAAATTCAAATGCACTGGAACAACTAGTCACCTCTCCCACTAGGGGAGATAATATACTAGACCTGATCATCACAAACATGGGGACAAAATGCTCCACACCAGAAGTATACCCCTCACTAGTGAGATCTGACCACAAACTAATCACCCTGGATGTACATATCCCACCTCCACCCCAGCACAAAAGACCACCGTGAAAAACTTCTCAAAAGCAGACTTCACTCTTCTTAAGACTGAGATGGTATCCTTTAAGCCCACTGTGCCAGTGGATACCACATCCAACAATGCCAAATCCTTCACAAATGCTTTTTATAGACATCTCCAAGAATGCACGGATCATGCAATCCCAAACAAATCCAAGTCCCTCTCCACCAAAGGTAAGCGTCCTGTCTGGTGGACCTCAGCCATAAACAAATTGTATAACAAAAGAAGGAAGCTACTGCACGTCAGAGCAAAATCCCATGAAGGGAAGACATCTCTGATCAACATTAGCAGAAAACTACATTCTCTCATAAAAACATCCAAGGCCAACTTTGAGAGAAAAATCGCTAAGGACACTAAAGATAACTACAAAGCCTTCTTCAGCTATGTTAGAAACCTGGGTGGAAACCCTCAGATATGCTCAGAGTTGGTTCACAACAACATAAAATACACTGAACCTACAGATATTGCCAACATTCTGGCTGACAGGTTCAGTGCAAATTTCTCCCCTCCTTCACCCCCAAAAGAAGAAATACTTATCCCAGCTGAATGTAATCTCCCTGTCATCTCAGATGTCCAAGTGAGAACTGCCCTAAACAAAGCAAAAAACACAGCATCAATGGGACCTGATGGTATCCCGGGTTGCGTGTTACGTGAACTCCAAGAGGAGCTAAACCCACACATAAAAATGCTATTTAACCTTAGCCTTACTTCGGGATATGTACCTGAACACTGGCGTACAGTAACAGTGGTCCCACTCCACAAGGGGGGGTGCCTCTACAGACCCTGGAAACTACCGCCCCATAAGCTTAACCAGCCTGGTCTGCAAAGCTATGGAAAGAATCATTATGGAACTCATAAACAGAGACATAGGGGACCTACAGACACTTGACCCCACCCAGTTCGGCTTTGTAAAGGGCAGATCCTGCCTTTTAAACCTGGTTGACTTTTCGAAACAGTCACTAGAGCCATTGATGAGGGCAAAGCAGTCCATACAGCATACCTGGACTTGGCTAAGGCCTTCGACACAATACCCCACTCAGGCATCATAGATAAGCTTAACAGCTTAAAAGTAAAGCCTTATGTCACTAGATGGGTTGCAAACTGGCTAAAGGACAGAACCCATAAAGTTAAAATCGCTGGAGCAATGTCAGACTCAAAGCCAGTCACAAGTGGTGTCCCACAGGGATCTGTCCTGGGACCCCTCTTGTTCGGCATTTATTTCTCAGATGTTAAAGCAAACATGGGAGGGCTGTGGCTGACAAAGTTCGCAGATGACTGCAAACTAGGCACCATAGTCGATACACCAGCAGACACACACATCTTACAAAAAGGCCTCACAGAAATGGACAACTGGTGCCGGAGTCATGGTCTTAAACTAAATGCCAAAAAATGTATAGTCATCCCCTTTGGGAAAAACAAAGTACCCACAAATTATCACATAGACAGCAACCCACTGAGTATGGAAAAAGTAATCAGAGACCTAGGGACCCAAGTCGACAGCGACCTCTCATTTGACACCCACGTTGCCAAAGTGGTTAGAAAAACATTTTACCTTGCACACCTCATCATGAAGGGATTCACATCCAGATCCAAGGATGTCATTGTACCCCTATATTCCTCCCGCATCAGACCCATGATTGAATACAATGCCCCATTTGGTATGTACCTCACCCGGCATTTGCAACAGCTGGAGAGACCACAAAAGTACCTCACCAAGAGGATCAAGGGTCTCCGACATATGTCTTATTCTGCCAGACTAAAGAAACTTCAGCTCTATTCAGTAGCATACTGCCTGCTCAGAGGTGATCTCTGCCTGACGTACAAGGCCATGTCCAATCAGGATCTGATGGACATGCTCCACCTCAAAAAATCCATTAGGACCACGAGAGCTAAAGACTTAAACCTCGGCACAAGTATGAATAGGACATGCTGGAGGGATAGATTCATAACCCAGAGGCTTCCCATGCTTTGGAACAGGATCCCAGTTCGTATTAGGCAGAGCCCCTCACTGACACTTTTCAAGAGAAATCTTGATGAGTGGATGGGAGATCATAAGTTTACCCCAGGGGTCACATCTGTGTCACTGCTAGCCAGGGGCACAGTAAACTAATTCTATTATATAAGGGGACCTTCATTGTGTCACTACTAGACAGAGGCACAGTATTCTAAATTTATTCTCTACAATTTTTGTACCATTTCATGGGGTGGCAAAAGCCACATCACTATGGCTAGACTTACAAATGCCCCATAGCAGATAGCCTAGTACTATACTAAGAAACTATGAAACTATGAAACTAAGGTTGTTTTATATGTCTACCATTTATGTTGCATTGTTCTCATACAGAAACTTTCAATTGCCCACCCTTGTTCTTAAATATCATTGCCGAAAGCATGGATATGTACATTCATACAGAAATATAAAGCAATAATATTAAAATAAAGTAATGCAAATAAATCATCTGGTCAATTTAATAACTTTGGCTGACCAACTTAACCAGGACTGTTTTTCACTGAAACAGACAAGACATCTAGAAGGACTTGGGGCCAGATTCCAAATGAGCTGCTCTCAGTGCAAGTAACTTGCTTTAGTGGAAGACCTATCTATGAAGAGGCTTACAGTGGTCATTTACATCAAAAGCAGGTATTTTGGAACCTAGCTGTATATTTGAATGAACTAGCTGAATGAAGGAATGTATCGACTGCACTGTGATTGTGATGCAGCAATGCCCAAGAAAACTCAGAAAAGCGTACAGAGAGAACAAAATAAGGACACAAAGCCACAATGTATTTATACTACTCTTCAAATACTATCTGGTTATGGAATAGCCAAGGCAAATAAAGCATGAGCATTATCCGGACATGGTCTTTATATAGAATACTCAGTTACGATACAGCAATGTAGCCAATGAGCTATACAAAAAAGAGGCATGACATTTGAGCTCTGCAAAGTTCCCAGGTTAAAGTTATACAATTTGCATTCCCGCAGAAAAAAACACCAGTGAGGTACTACTGAGAAAAGATGTGAAAAGTTATTGCTGAGCAGATAAAGGCTTATACAGATGAGTGTACTCTTGCAAAAGCTACTACCTAAACATGGCCAAAAATATCAGTTCCATTTTTGCTGTGTAAAACAATGAAGCGACTGCCCAAGATGTTTACCAACATGCCTACATACAGCCAATGTGAAAGAAGAGATGCAGGCTGAGCAAAATACCAAACAATGGGGCAGCAACAATGGAAGCTGTCAAACCCAAGAGAAAGAACAAGAAACCTGGAGGACAAAATGTAATACTGCACACAGAGCTACAGGATACAATTGCAAAGCTGGAGTAACAGTTATTGTGTCAGAGACCCAAAACGTATGATACAGAAAACCAAACCAGGTGATTCAATATAAGGATCATCAGAAATCTTAAAGAGTACCTGATTCTGAAAAGACTGAGTGGGACATAAAGGTACAGAAGGGGTGGTACACCAGTTACAGAAGTGTTAGAAGAGATTAAAAAAACAAAATGCCATACACAACTGTTGGAAGTGGACACGCATAGTTTTACCTGCTAGTAAATTAAGTCTGTTATTTTTATTTTTCAGTCAAATGATTGTACTCTTATTAATACATTGCATGTAGCAAAGATGATCAGAGGGTCTTCTTTCTTGATCACTTCTCAATGGATGGAATATTGAATAAGACAGAAGTGAGATATATATTTCAAGGAATAACTTCTAAGTGAGATGTGGATGGAGAACTTATTATGACCGTGGTTCTGATACTCAGAATGAAAAAATGGACATGAGTATAGCTGCAAGACAGTAGGTCAGAAGCCAGAACGGAGGCAGGCTTCAGCACTATGTACACTACCCTTCTGTATCATGTTTACATCTCACAATCAATAATATCGATATTGTTCTGGGGGATAGAGGCAGGAATATGCTTTCTTCAGCATAAAAAAAATAAATTTAAAACTACAGATTTCAGTGGTGAAAGTGATGAAGCACTAACCAATGTGAGCATAAGCTCTATGTTAGACTATATATTAGAAGCAGGGAAACAAGTAAGTTATCAACAGAACAGATAGGGTGGTGTGCATCTTCGGATCACACAAAAACTGTGGTAGTAGGAATAGGTTTCAGGTAGGAAATGCTTGTTAGATTAATGCTCAGGTGAGCAAAAGTAAAATTGCAACACAAAATGAGGGATAAAAGTGAACAGGAGACTGTTGATAATAAACACTGCAGATAGATAATTAAAATCATACATAAAGTGGGGTGGTGGTGCTGCGGTAGCGTTGTCGCCTCACAGTAAGACGTTGTCCTGTTCGATTCTCAGCTAGAGGATCTTCTGTGTAGAGACATGCATGAATTGGCGTACCTTCATTGAAGGTTGTGCGTCAGGGCCGGCAACTCGGCACGTAAAAATCTACTGCCAATCATTAGCGGACCGGAGTTCCGCTGTGGTGACCCCTAACCGGGAAAAGCCAAAAGACACAACAACAACAACAACATAAAGTGGGGCAAGCACTCAAACACTGGACCCCACCCAGTTTGGGTTTGTGAAGGGCCGATCTTGTCTCCTGAACCTGATTGACTTCTTTGAATCAGTCTCCAGAGCCATGGACAAGGGTAAGGTGGTCCACACAGCCTATCTAGACCTTGCCAAGGCCTTTGACACCATCCCCCACTCTGGAATCATAGATAAACTTACTAAGTTGGGCATTAATCCCTATGTCACCCAATGGGTTGCTAAATGGCTTACTGATAGAACCCACACTGTAAAAGTAGCCAACTCCAAATCCAGCTCCAGACAAGTGACAAGTGGAGTACCTCAGGGTTCAGTCCTGGGGCGCTCTTGTTTGGCATCTACTTCTCTGAAGTACAGGTCAACACTAAGGGACTCTGGCTAACAAAGTTTGCAGATGACTGCAAACTGGGAGCCATTATTGAATCCCCAAATGATGTGGATACTCTACAAAAGGGCCTTACAGAAACAGATGCTTGGTGCCAGAGCCATGGGCTCAAGCTCAATGCCAAGAAATGTATTGTTATCCCTTTGGGAAAAACATGTATCCATGAATTACCATATAGGTGGCAGTACACTAAACACAGAAAGTGTGATAAGAGACTTAGGGACACAGGTGGACAGTGGTCTCACCTTCGATAACCACATCGCCACAACAGTCAGGAAATCCTTCTATGTGGCACACCTCATCACGAAGGGCTTTTCATCCAGAAAAAAGGAGGTCATTGTCCCACTGTACTCATCCCTCATTAGACCCATTATAGAATACAATGCCCCATTTGGTATGTACCTCTCAAGACATCTGCAACAACTGGAAAGGCCTCAGAAATACCTCACTAAAAGAATCACAGGCCTAAAGCAGATGCCCTATGCTGACCGCCTTAAAAACTCCAGCTATACTCTGTCGCATATCGTCTACTCAGAGGCGATCTCTGCTTAACATACAAGGCCATGTCAAACCCAGAGCTGTTGGACATGCTACACTTAAAGAAATCCCAATCCCTCAGAGCTACACATTCCAGGGATCTAAACCTTGTCATCACAATAAACAAAACATGTTGGAGGGATAGGTTCCTGACCCAGAGACTCCCCAGACTCTGGAATAGATTGCCCATACATGTCAAGCAGAGTGCCTCTTTGGACCTCTTCATGAGGAACCTTGACGATTGGATGGGAGAAAGGAAATTCACCCCAGGGATCACGTCAGTCGCCCTGCTAGACAGGGGTCCAGGAAAGTAAATAATGTGGGAAGAAATATTCAGGGAATTGTTATGGCTAGGCTTGTATAGGCCCTAGGGCTGATAGCCTAGTACTAACCTATGAACCTATGAACCTATGAACCTAAATAAAATGATATGCTAGGCTAAAGAATAAAAGAAATAGGAATGGATGTACACCATTTACTGGGCCTATCTGGAACATGTTTCCACACCAGGTTATGTCATAAGACTGTTTAGACCCTATACTTTTAGGGAATGATCTGAATATAAATGCCTGCCTAAGGATAATCAGTCCAGCTCAGAGATGTGTCATCTTATGATGAGAGCTCAATAGGGATTGTAAAGTGGGAGAGATACAGACAGACAGACGGGTGGAAGACATGCTGGATGGGGTGGAGGTGGACAAGTTATAAAATGAGGAAATAGAATCATTAAAGGTCCTATTAGGAGTAATCAAGGGATAAGGACAACAGAGATCTGTTATGGTAACATTGGTAGGTTAGAGTCAAAGGGGCATCTCAAGTGTAGAAATTAAAGTTAAGGAAATGTTATATTATTAAGTTTACAAATAAATAATAAAGAGTTTTATTTTACGTTTTAGTCTCAGTCAAGAATAATGCTTCAGGATGTGTAAAATACTTGTTTATTTCATAAACAATACTGTCTACTAACATTTTCAGATCGGTCTCAAAGAATAAAGGAAAACGTCATTTTTATACTTTTTCTTATCAATTTCATGCATATAGAACTCTGACATTACATTGCTTTTAACAAATCATTACATTTTTAAATGCTTTATGTTCTTCTGATCCTCGCTTAGATCTTCACGTGAACACTTCACAAATATACCTTTTTAAAACATAGACCATCTGTGCTTAAGATTTATTGGCTTTCAGCTTTGTAACATTCAGTACTAGTACATACTGTTTCATACACATACTTGCAAAGACTCATCCCCCAGTCTGAGAAGGCCAGAGCATATTGTTTGTTGATTAATCTGGGTCCCATGGATGTCTGACACAATTCACTAACTTTAAAACACAAACATAACATAACATCCCTTAACTCCTTCAGCACTTACTTTGCCTTTAACTATGTCATTACACTACTGCTTAATAATAGAGAATGCAATTGTAAGACGCTTGAAATGAGGTGGGAGGGTGGCCTAATGGTTAAGGTTTTTGCCTTACAAGCACAAAGTGCAGGGTTTGAGTGTCACAAGGCATAACTGGCTAGGCTTAAAATGACTTGCAAGAGCAGTTAGAGTAGTACTAATCTATGAACCTATATAACACTACTACATATGTTAATATGCATTTTGTGAAGAATAAACATGAGATATAATAACTTTCCATATCAGAAGGAAGAAGGCATTTAAGGAGGCACAGACTGGAAGATGTTCAAAAAGAGATACTGGATACAGAAGGACCTGGTACAGAAAGAGCTAGTGTTAAAAGTGGAAACAGAGGCAAGGAACACTAGATGTTGAAAGGAAAAACTAGTACCAGAATGGTGGGCAATAGGGAAATCAGTAAAAAGAAATCTAGCAATGAACTATGACACAAAGAAGGAAAAAGTGGTGGAAATAAATTACTAACAAGCAGATGGTGGGAGATGAGTTGAGGATAAATGTGAATAGGGAGGGGCCTCATGCTCTGGAATTGGGAAGGCAGGGTGGGAATCACTGGAGATAAAAGAGAGACAACAAGTAAAACTGAAATCAAATATTACAGCAGAGAAAATTACATGAATTATTTTCAGAGGAAAGAGAGGAAAGCAGGAGGTTCTAATACATTCCCTCTGTAATTCAACAAATGAGGGCACTGAGTTTCGCAGACATTAGAGGAAGATTTTGAAACAATAAGATGCAGTGGGATAATATTTTACTCAATGGGAAAAGTGAGGATAGTGATACTGCCTAACGAATGTTACAAGCCACTATCAATAATCATTGGGATATTTCACCAGTGGACAAGATTCTGTCACAGAGGCTGGATGGCATTTAACACTAATAAATCAAGATGGGCAAAATGGCTTCATAAAGAATAAGCAGTTGTAGGACAGTTGGTGTCTGCAGTGGTCAGACTTTCTGATTGCAGAAAATCTCCATATGAAGTAAATGGGTAAGTGGTGGCCATAGGAGCAGGGATAAGATAATATTAAAGCTATGCATTGTAACCCAGAACATTACGTCAGAATTAATGATGATGACATGGGAGGAAAGACGGTAGAAAGAGGTACAAGGTTAGAGTGCCCACGATCATCAAACTTAGTCATCTTAGTGATAGAGGAACTAGCATTACAAGTGAGAGGAAAGTTCAAAGCATAAGATATTGAAAGAGATCTAGTGTAGAAGTTCTTGCTTTATGGAGATGAATGTGTGTTGCTGTCCACAGAAGGGAATCAAACCATGAGAAAAATAAGCCCTATATATTGGAAATTTGAAATAGCCTCATGTTTGAAATGCAATAAAACTGCAGCACTACTCATGTTGTGAGTTGGAAAGGGAAAATAGAGTATAGGTGAGATAAGGGAAAACAATATCAATAGTGGATATAATAAGAGAGAACATAATGGTAAGGTAAAAGGCACTGAGCCACTAAAGAAAGATAGGAGAGTGAGAGTTACAGTGTTGGGGTAGTTAATAAAAGTTATGATCAGTCCAGCCATAAACTATGTATTAAGAAATCTCCCCATAGACCCAGACGAGTAGGGAATGATGGCTGTACAACAGAAATGATTAGAATGCATAGAGGCAGAAAACTTGTGGTGGCCTGTAAAGGCAAAACTGACAATGAAAAGGAAAATGGGGTAGCTGGACATTTTCCAACCTATGCCCTGATATTTAACATCGTACAAAGAATACGGGGATGGGCAGGAAAAAGTAAAAGTAGATGAAGAAGGACACGTGTGTAGGATGGAAGAACCTATAGGAAACAGTTTGCAAGGTGATGGACAGATAGGGTAACATGATATGGGAGAAGGAAATGTAAGAGAATTATAGGGAGAAATTACTGGAGTAGAACCAGAAAAACTCACGCATAGACATTGTTATAAAGGGAATAAAAGCAGTAGAAGGAATATACTTTTTTTCAGTTTTTTGCTCTTCAGTTGAGGAGCTCTATTCCCCTGAGGAAGACTCCCCCTGGTTCAGTCAGTGGCTCTGGTATCTGAGGAGCTGACATAACAGCATGGGTAAGGCCATTCTGGGGAGGGGGAAAGCATATCCTTCACTGTATATAATGAAGAAGCATTTCCCTAGTGGAGACTGGTAAAAGTATTGTAGGGTACTATAGTGTCTGGATGGGTGCTCTACTTATATCAGCCCTTTGAAGAAGTGAGGGGTGGTTCATTGCTGATCACATGCTGCACACCCTATTCTTTGAACATTGCTCTGCACACACAGGGATAGGGACTAAAAGCAGAAATCATTGCAGTTAACAGTATGAGGCTGTCCTGAGATATCCCAGTTTCTTGACCATCTATAACCCTTGTAGGAGAAGATCTGGAAGGGAAAAGAGGGGTAGGTAGAACCAGCAAATGAGGAGAGGTACCAGGGTCAGCTGATGGTCCACTGCATGGGGAAAAAGGGCAAAAAATCCCTCACCTTACATAGTCTCGCCATTGCAAATCTCTTCCAGTAAAATGGTTTGCATTCAAGTAAAATTGTTAGATTTTCCCATATCTTGTCACTTTTCGGATCCTTGGCCTTGAAATCTCCAGCATTTACTATCTCATCCCATAATTCTTCTGCAGTAAAATGAACTTATGGAGTTTATTGTACTTCTTCAATGACCTTTTCTTTCATTCTGCACCCTGCCTCTGTTGTCTGTGTTCTGTCAAGCCACCACCATGTCTGTTTTTCTCATTCCTAAAATTACTCTCACATTGGCTACCACTTCAAAAAAGATATCCCCAGCTCCTGCTTGGCTGGACCCTGAGGACCTCCGTCTACCAAGCTTACTCCCCTTACAATTCCATGCAAAACTTTTTCAATCTGTAAACCCAACACAATTCCCTCTCCACAGGCAAGTTCATATGCACATAAGGACATTTTGAGAGAACCATTATATCGATGGTATTAATGTGACCAACAAATGCAGTGACTCTCATATCCCAGCCTTCAAAAGCAGTCTGAGGTGATGTCTACAGGTCTTTATAATTGTACTTTGCTGTCTCATCCCTCATACCATATATGTTGATACCAAAAATGTTTACCCATTTCTTTCTCATTATCCAGTCTTTACAAAGACTGCTGTCTAGCTTGCTTAATCTCAGTTTATCAGTGTTCTTCCAAAGGCCTACTGGACTAGAATTCCTTCTAGATTTCAATCAAATCTTTAGGTAACCCTCCACCTAAATGATCTGATGTCAGCAAACTGTCTGTGAATAAAATAATGTGACTCTATTTCTTTCCCTTACCTCCTTTTAATACCCTTCTAAGACTTGGACATCATTCACAAATGAAAGAGAGGGATAGAGTTAGCAACTCTGCCATTTCCTTTTTTCCAGAGAAGGATCTGTTTACCAAAACCAGTATATGAGGCTGTAGTACAGACCTGTTATCTACTTTCTAAAGTACTGCCTCTGTCACTCCCCCTGTAAAAAAGTATCTCACTGTACACTAATTTGAATGTTTTTTATATCATAATATGCATGTTCAGCATTGTTAAACTGTTCCCATTGTTTTTCCTTGAGAAAATATCATATAAGGCATCAATTTTCTTATACAATTTTCTCTTTGGTAAGGCCCCTTTATCCCCCTTCCTGAAATTTTGTGATGACTCCTGAAACTTTCAATAAAAGTCTTGAAGCTGTTCCTCTGCCATCTTGTAGAGACTTTCCTGTAGATTTAGGAAGGTTGTGCTCCTGTGCACACATGGAGAGATTTTGAGAATGAAAAAAAACAGATGTATGAAGCAATGGAAAGTGGTAGCTTGACAGAACACAGGCAATAGAGGCAGGGTGCAGAATGAAAGAAAAGGTCATTGAAGAATGTGTTTTGGCTCCATTTTAGAGCAAAGTGGTTGGAAAGTACTTATACTGATCTCCACTTAAATTCTCTTATAGTTTTATGCATTTAAAGTCTGATTTCATTTAGTTGTGCACTAAATAAATTAAAGTACCCTGAATTTCAGTTTTTCATAATGCAACCCTAGTTCATCTAATACAAACCCAGTATAAAATAACTGCAACATATGTTTGTACACTGTCAGGCATTGCTCTGTTAGTAGTAAAACCAAATAATTGCCCTTAAAATAAGCCTGTGTAATATTCACTTATAAAATAAGTCTGAGTAATAGCCAATTCAATTCTCCAAATCTCTGGACTCTAGCAGCAGTGTAACCCAATTGAGCTTTGCTTTTTGCATTAATAAATATGTTTGTGAAATTTTGAATTATAAAATACGTCTGTGAACAATAATTCAGTTAAAAATCTCCAATTCCCATGATTATAACAACCTAACATAAAATTGTGTCCTTGCTTCATAAATATGCCACAACTTCACAAACCGCAAACTTCACAAAATTGTGTCCTAACTTCACAAAACTGCCACAACACACTCTTCACTATCATATTCCTCTATATCCAACCTTGCTAACCTCACCCCACTAAAAACATGCCTTTAAGCCTTAAACTACTTTACTTATTGCTACTCCTTAACATCCTTCTTTTACACTATTCTCTTACTTCCTACGAACATCTTACCCTTAGCAGGTCTCCTAATTTAGCTACACACACAACCTCTATTCTTCCTCTAGCTGAAAAAACACACACTAACATCCTATCTTCCTGTCCCTACCTTACCCCCCTATTCCACAAATTACACCACATCAGGTCTCAAACCTCTAAACGGTTTTATCTAGTACCCTCCAAAGACTCAAAGATATTTTCAATCCCACAAACCCTTTTACTATTACACGGGGACATCCACCCCAACCCTGGCCCCAATAATCCTCTCAGCCATGCCCTTTCTAACCAAACTGCTTACATCTCCAGTTCACCTTTCTCGAATAACTCCCTTTCTATAGCACACCTAAATATTCGTAGTATCAACAACAAAATCACACAACTCCATGCTATAGTTGACTTCTATGCCTTTGATATCCTCTGTCTCACTGAAACTTGGCTTAAACCAGGTACTAGAGACAATGAAATCACTCATCCTGGCTATAGCACCTTAAGGCAAGATCATCCTAACAAAAAGGGAGGAGGAGTAGCCTTACTATACAAATCCCAACTACGGGTGGCCTTAATTGACTCCCTACCTCCCTCTCCAGGCAACGCTGAAATACTTTGTAGCAAACTCCAACTAAACAAGAACAAAGCCATCTATATAATATGTTCCTACATCCCTCCAGGCAATAACTTAAGCACTCTTGAAAATATTCTTAGTTGGGTCTCCTGTAGCTTCCCTCAAGAAACCATAATCTTAGGTGACTTTAATATTGATTGGAACTCCTGCATCTCTCCCAAACCTACCATTCACCTCAATCTCTTTAACTTTTAACAAACCATTAACTCCCCTACTAAAATTGACAAATCAACCAATAAACAAGCAATCCTGGACTGGATATTGATCAACAACAATCCCCATTCTTATAAAACTGGAATACTCCAGGACAATATTAGCGACCACCTCCTCACCTATATCACTAAACATAAAGATAATACTCTCAAACAAGCTACTTATCATACCGTACGCAACAAAAAAAACTTTAACCTGTCCTCTTTTCTTAATGAACTCAAGGTATGTAACTGGTCAACTCTAAAACACCTCCCACTTGACGAAGCAGTTACCTATTTCAATAACACTTTCCTACAAATTCTCCAGCAGCATGCCCCTGCTCGATTAATTAGAATAGGCTCCAAAGCTGCCCCTTGGCTTTCCAAAAAAACCAAACAAACAATGCTAGATAGAAATAAAATATGGACTAAATGGAGAACCACTAAAAACCCTGCTGACCTTCTAAACTTCAAACACCTTAGAAATACTACAAAAAAACTCACCTATCTTGATAAAAAAAACTATTACCTTCAATATCAACAAAACCAAACTTACAACCCCAAAAAATTCTGGTCAGGAATCAACAAACTGCTCCATCCAGGGAATACCAAAACACCCACACCTGCTACCTTAGCTCAAACCCCACCCAACATAATAGCCTAGCAAACACCATGACTCCCCCCCCTTTCCCTCAAAACACCTCTCCTCAAAATAACACCCCCACTCTAAAATTTAGTACTGTCTCCACAACCCACATACGTAAGTTACTCTCTAAACTTAAGCCTTGCACCCCTTCAGCCGACAAACTACCAGCTGAATATCTACAACTAGCAGCATCAGAACTAGCTTACCCAGTCTCTATCTTAATTAACAGAACAATAACCGAATCTACTATCCCATCCTGCTGGAAAGTCTCCTATATTATTCCCCTCCACAAAGGAGGTAACTCTAATGAACTTTCTAACTTCCGGCCTATAGCCCTACTATCTCCACTATCTAAAATCATGGAACGTTGTATTCACCATCAACTCCTAAATCATCTCTTGCAAAATAGCCTACTCGTAGACTCACAACATTGTTTTAGGTCCCACCATAGTACTTCCACCGCCCTTCTCTCCTTCACAGACATGATCAACAAAAATCGCAATAACAACCTTTTCTCCTCTGCCTTATTCCTGGACCTCTCAAAAGCCTTTGATATGGTTAACCATCAACTACTCCTAGACACCTTGTCATCCCTCTCACTTGACTCTTCGGCAGTACAGTGGTTTGACTCTTATCTGAAAGATAGAAAACAAGCTGTCCTCTGGGACAGCCATATATCCTCTCAGCTCCCAGTCACTATCGGTGTTCCTCAAGGATCCATCTTAGGTCCCCTCCTTTTCTCTACATTCATAAATACCCTGTCTACTTCACTCCCAACATCCATTTGTATTCAGTATGCAGATGATTCAACTCTCATCTGTTCTGCTTCATCTTCAGGAGAACTCCACTCTTCCACCCAAAATGTCTTTACAGCAGCAGAAAAATGGTTCCAACATATCTGTCTCCTCCTTAATCCCAAAAAAAACAAATTACTACTCTTCACCCCAACCCTTAAATCTGCCCCTATCTCATTTTCCATTGTGTCTGGCAATGGCACTATCATTAATCCTGACTGTTCCACCAAACCCCTAGGCGTTACTATAGACAATCAACTAAGCTTTGACTGTCACATTGATCTAACCATCAAGGCTGTTAATAAAAAGATAGGTGCCCTCTATAGACTTAAGCCCTTTCTTACTGCAGCTACCAGAGTGTCTCTTTCCCAAACTCATCTCCTCTCTACACTATTGTATGCCTCTCCATCATTTATCAACATTTCAAAAGCTAACCTTCAGAAACTAGCCACAGCCTACCATAGTATTCCCAGGTTTGCCACAGGTTCCCCATATCGCACTCACCATTGTCGTAATCTCAAAAACCTTAACTGGCTGGAACTACAGAATCAAATTCTCCTACAGCAATTAGTCATCACTTATACAATTCTCCATTACCCCTCTAATACACCCATACTTAATAACCTCATTGCCCCATACAAAAATCTTACTTCCCTTCGCTCAGCCAACAAACTTAAAGTAGCTACTCTCAAATCCCACAATAAAGCAGGTGACTCCTTATTTGTCAATACTGTTGGATCATACTGGAATAAACTTCCCATATAACTAACCACTTTAGGCTCATCTCACCTTTTCAAAAAACAAATAAGGAAATATTTGCAATCTCACTGGCTATGCCCCTGCTCTAATCCTGACTGAGCTCAGGAAACAATCCCTCTCTCCTGCCCCCTCCGTTGCTCTTCTACCTGCCCTCTTTCACTACTTCTATCCCTCTAGAGAAGTAGACCTAGCAACCCACCAGCCTGTTTATTACTCCTATTTTACCTCTTCTTTTGTTACTTGCCATTATCTCTGCAACCTGTCTTTTCTCCTGTATCTAACCTAGATCCAGATTTCCTTTGTGCAAATCTCTATCCAAAAAGTAGTACTCAACACGTGTCTGCTACTAATTTGCTAATTTATGTATATATTTATAGACTCTCCATCTGTCCCTATTTTCTCCCTTCATCTTGCTTTTTTTAGCAGTCTTTCTATAGTAAATATTAAGTCATAATGATTCCACACTGCTGTTTATTTCTTGCTAAATTGCCTCTGCATTACTATTCTACATGGTAATTGTTCCCTTAGTTGCTTGCATGCTTTGTATACTTTTTTGTTATTTGTTAGCTATTTAGTTTATTAGTGGAGCTTTTCTCCTCGGGCCTCTGCTGAAAATGGACATGTATCCAGCCAGACTAGCCCGGTCAACAAATGTAAAATAAATAAATAAATATAGGTCTTATATAATGCTCAATTAAAGTCTCCAAATCTCTGCACTAAAACATAAAGTTAATTTGCTTATCTTAATTCTGTTACTAGCCTCATAGCAGTTGGCACCCTTAGGCAGTGTAAAACTGCCTGATGCTCACAAATAATTTACTCTTACTTAGTATAAGTTCACATATGTGAAGGATGCAAGTAGTTAACTAACATGGTTGCTTCACTCTCATATAATAACATAGACTGTGGGCAACTCACAGTACCACATTACTCTATTACAAATCCACACTAAAGTGTCTTATGCTGAGATACTAAAAAATATTACCAAGGATTCCTAGACCCCATAAGACTAAATCTCAGTGAAAATCTAACACCATACCACCCTCAGGTACAGTTCCAAATAAGAGTCACTATGATCTTAATCATAGGGTGATAGAGAACCGTCTTTCATTCTCACTGAGTGCAAGGATCACTGATATTTTTATGACTCTTTAAGACCTGTCAGCTAACAAATATGATTGCAACTCGAGGAATATGCAGATAGAAATGACTGAGCTCCCTAAACATGTCACATGTACAGGAAAGACTATGGTCTTCAGTGGAATCTCTCCGTCACTGAAAACAATGTCTTGGTATGGAGAAAAGATAATCCTCTTGAAAAGATAATGCCATTCTATGGTAATTTAGTACATGTCAGCATGGGAAGATTTTATGTAATAGTCATACTTACTCTGCAAAGATGCACCTCTCATTTCATAGCTTTCAAATACTGTTTAAGGCTCTTGCTGCTGCTGAATTTTTGAGGTCCCATCTTTCTCCTTCTATGTAGAATTCATCTGTAATGTTATGTGTACTTTGTCAAAAGTTGCCTCTACCACAGTATTATGCAACTCCATGATCCATATCACTTTATTTCTTTACCTTGGTCTCCATGCTAATACTTTATTTCATCCATCCCTTTTTATCCACCAAAACACTGTTGTGTCACTAATCCTCATTCTTTTGTAACTAAATTATTTGTACTTTTAATAGTTCTTACCTAGTTAAATGGATAACATAGAATTGCATTACTTTTAAGCAAACAAGGCTAGAAAATATATTAGCATTCTTTGAGAATTAGCTTAGATATTGCTTCTGAGCAAGGTAGGCCAGATAACATATTTGTGTTCTGTAAGAATGGTCTTAGACATCAAGTTACAAAAGTGTATTGCAGGTTTAGATAAGAAAGCATGGCTCTGCTTTGCAAATTGATAAACAAAATGGTATTATAGAACATTGCTTAACTAAGAGAAGAGTTACAAACATTCTTCTTCAGATCTGCATTTACAAATCTAATGTTCAGTTAAATGCTAAAATCATCCAATAAAATTCAACATGTTCACAGAGACATGGCACTTTTAAATGTAGACAGTGCATGGCATGCCAGTATTTGTTAACAGGTCAGAATTTCCAGCATCCAGGGGGCGGAGCCTGAATGGCCAACTGGTAACACCATCTTTTCTGAGCTCCTTATACCACACCAAATTACAGGAAAATAAATAACTCAATCCTCCTGAAAACTGGATAATTATCTCAACAACTTACTTTTCTAAACTTCTACCAACTTTGAAGTATTTATTCAAAAAATTTCATGTCAAAATACTTTGGAGAAAGATCTACTCACTGAAAATGAGCTTCACAATGAACTTTGACTCATCATTGAAGAGGGATATCCAATTGATGTCTACTACTCTGCAGAACATATCTCTAAAATGGACAAGTTCAATGACAGGCTTGAAAGCTTAAAAGAAAGCTGTCAAAATCAAACTGATATTTTAAAAGAAATTCTACAGCAACATCAAAGCAAAATATCTGATATGGAAACTTCAATTACTGAGATTGATAGCAGACTCAGAAAGGATGAGACTCAGGTGGAATTTCTTTCTCAACAAAATAAATGGTTAACTAGCAAACTAGATGACCTGGAAAATCGAGAAAGAAGAAACAATATAAGAATATTTGGTCTCCTTGATAAGACAAAGTGATAACATTATTTTATTCCTTAATTCCTGGCTCCCTGAGTTTCTTGGCTTGAATGAAGGATTATCTTATGGCATTGAAAGAGCCCATAGAGCAATAGGGAAACCAATGCCTTCTACAGCCTCTTCTTCTCCAAGATCCATAATAGTTAAATTTCTTTCTTATCTGGACAAAGACCTTATTCTTAAAACTGCCTGGAGGAAAAGTCCACTTATCTACAAACAACAGCAGATTAGATTAGATAATGACTATTGTTCAAGGGTATTAGAATAAAGGAAGAAAAGCTGGCCTCTAGTAAAGTTATTGAAACAAAACAAAATAAAAAAAAACATCTTCTATATCCAGCAAAGATAAGGATTTTCTACCCAAATTATATGAAAACCTTTAACTCCATTGAAGAAACTGTCTCTTTTATTAAAAATAACATCATCATCTCCATCCCAGATGAAATGGACTGGCCTAGTTCTTCTACACTAAAAAGATCTCCCGAGAAAAACAAGTGGCAGGAAGTGGGGAAAAAGAAACAGAAAACAGATATTAAAGCTTCTACTTCCTCCAAACCTCTCAAAGTAACTGCCAAATCCTGAGTTCACTACCCTTTTGGACGGAGAAAAAAAAAGTGGGTAAAAGTGTATGTATTACTTTTTGTTTCTATATCTAATTATATCCAAGTTATAAGTGACATTGATCTTTGTTTTGCCTCATGTCTTTCTCTAACTATCACAAATTCAACCTATACATATAAAATGCTTACCCTATCTATCTTAAAGCTTCCCTTTTCTCTAAAATCTGAAAAATGCTTTATTAATGAAGATACATTTCACTAACGTTAATATCCCACCTTTCTAAAGTGTTAAGATAGTGAGATTGTACTGTTATTTTTTTATTTATAGTCGTGATTCCTTTAATGTATTTATTAATGCTTAATTTTAGTATAACAAAAAAAAAAAAGGGGGGCAAAGAGGTTTTGTCACTAACGATGATAATTTAACTAATCCACACCTAACCATTACTAATCGTTACTTTTTCAAAAGGCAGGGAGAATCAAGGGAAATAGAAGAAAAAACATTTTCTTTCTTTTTGTTTTTGAATTCTGTCTCGAGCACATATGCACAACCGAGCTATACTTACTCAGTCTAGATCAGCTGTTGTCATACGCAATTCATCGCTAATGGCTATGCAGCTCTTTTAACTGTGACAACATATTTACCAGCATGGAGCTCTCCCTTGCACCCCAAGCTATGTAACGAATTTAGAAGCCAGTAGACCAAAACTGGAAAAGGAAGATAGTTACAGTAAAGTTCGCACAATTAAACTAACGACTTAAATTTGGAATCTCCTCTCACTCTATTGCTCTCGCTAATAATTTCTATATTTTTCATTAATTTCTTACATGTACCTTGCTACTTTTGAGGAATTAATCCACACAAGTGAAGTTTTGATGGAAATAATGCATCCAGGATGGTCGCTTTCTGGTAAAGTGATGTTACGTAGCTACGTGATACCCTCAGAGTCTCTATTAAAGGGGAATCACATTTAAACCAACAAACGAACTAAGGAAATAATATTCTTATTATATAATACTTCTCACTGTGTACTACAACTTCTATCTATTGCAACTAATGAAAACTTCTCATGTAACAACCACATCAATAATAAGCTGGAAGTATATATTAATCATTAAGTTCATTATCTGGTTAATTTTATCCAAGTGCTCAGACAATTTACTATTGTACTTACTGAACAGAAATACATTAAAGTACTGACACTTTTATTTAGAAATTACTATATGCAGAGATATTTTAACATAAGCTCCAAATCTTTTCAGATCTTCTTGACTGACTGAAACTGCATTTAATTCATGTATTCAGACTGTCAGTAATGACAAGGGTGATAAGCATAACATCCCTACTATATGATACAGAAGCAGTACACTTACAAATGTGCTCATTTTGATTTGTATTATGTGCTGTTTCATGAATTGTGACTTCTCACATGTCCAGAAGTTTTTCATTAACTATGACTTGTTTTGCTTTGATGCTTTAGTTACTATTGTACTAATGTATCTGGAAATTAGCTATTCAAACATTATACAAAATCTAACCATATTATAACCTTTAATGAACCAATGGTTTAAATATATTTTAACTGGCTATCTAGTTTAAAATAAATGTCTTCTGAATGAAATGTGGGTTAATATAAACTTTAAATATTATATCTTAGCTCTTCACATTCTAGTTCAAAAATTCAAATTCTCATCATGGCACAAAGATACTCTTGTTTTTTTTATAACCAAGCTCAAGCAATACAAGTGCATTCCAGATGCCATTGATGCTCTAACCTTATTCAGGACCCAGACTTCTGAATACACTTTCCTTTTGAGAATGTATCAACATTTTAACTTTAATAATGGATTTTAAATACCATAATTTGTTATAAAAGTTATTTAGCTTACCTATAGGTGACATATTTAATGACTTTCACTTAAATAGTTTGTGAAATCAAGTTTTCAGGTGGGGAAGCATCTAGAGCCATTTCCTCTGGTTATAACCATAGTCTTTCTCTCAAAATACTTAGCCAAATTATATGAAGGTGGCTGAGGTTTATAGCATCTTAAAACAAGGATAACTTGCAAAAAAAAAAAATAATAATAACACATTCTAGTTGATCTTCAGCTAACTATTTATATATTGACTTTCATTCAACAACAATTTTATAAGTTCATAGTCTATATTGGACACTGACATATACACTCATATACCTATTGTAACATATCAACCACAACTATACACACTCTTCATTCTTAGTTCATATTAACATATATATTTATTAGTTAAGAGGAAATGGATCAGGGCAGTAGGGCTCAGAATATTAAAATATCCTGAAACCCATTATAAACTGAATGTGCTGCAAGAAACTCAATATATTTAAAAGATGTTATTAAGTTTCTCCTGTATTATCTTTGGAGCTCAAGCTTGATTGGTTATTTGCAATTTGGATTTATGGATAATCTGATAGAGTACTTACTACCTATTAGATTAGGGGTGAATCTTACCCCATGTTTGAAGATTTTTTTTTTATTGTTTTATTCTTTAAGAAACAGCCTTTTAATTATAACATCTCACTTTCTATAATTAACTGGCCTAAATCAAACCTTCCTTTCTAAATGATTCTAGAAAGAATACACACTGCATTTAATGTCTATCCTACTAAAAACAAATTCATTAGCTCACTACATTCAGAACTGTTCAGAACTGTTTAATTTTAACATCAAAAAACTACTTAAAAGATGCAACCTACATGGAATTAAAGATAGTTTCACTAAATGTTAATGGATTAAATAACCCAGGGAAAAGATCAAACCTTTTAAAATATCTAAAACCGAACAAGGCTCAAGTTGTTTTTATACAGGAGTCCTACTTTACGGTAGACGATAAATTTATCTGGAACCCCAAGGAATTTTCAATTTTATCACATTCACCTTACAAGAATAAAACAAGAGGAACAATAATACTATGGAAAAAAGAGTGATATTATGCCACAAATTATACACAAATATGAAGACAAGGAGGGTATTCTAACCATAGTAACAGTTAAGTTTAAAAACAGAGTTTGGACATTAGTCAATGCCTATTGGTTTCCAAGCATAGGAATATCCACAGTTAGGAAACATATAAATCTAGTCAATAGCATCCAAAAAGGAAACCTAATTCTGGGAGGTGATTTCAGTTGTATTATTGACAAGTCTGAGACCACAAACTGCAGACCTCTTCATCTATCATCGATAGGAAAAGCTCTCAAAAACTGGACAAGTAATTTGAACCTTATAGATACCTTCTCTTATAAAGGAAACACATCTTTATTATACTCTCATAAGGATCATAGATTCAAAACACAAACTAGGATTGATAAACTATATATATCCCATACTCTTAGCATGAAGATATCAGATTTCATTATTCTACCATGCCCTGTTTCAGATTATAATTCCCTTATTCTGAAATTAGAAACTGACTACACAAGATTAATCCAATTAACCAGAATCCCAGCTTACATTACCAATCTAAAACAATTTAAACCATGGTTGCACTCTGAAATATTTTTTTTAGAAATGAATCAATTAAATGATACAAATCCAGTAATCTTATGGGACACATTAAAAGTATACTTTTACAGCAAAATATTAGTATGGTATAAAAACAAAATCAAAGAATGGGAATCAGCTCTGCAAAAATATACAAAAAACAACTAATAGACTTAAACCTAGATACTTCCACAGGCGTATCTGCAAAGAAAACAAAAATTGACCAATTAAATAATGTAATGAGATTTTAACCCAGAAAACCAAGTTAGCCCTAGAAAAACTAAGAATTAACTCATTTTCAGTATCTCCAAAACATCTGCATAACTTATCAATGAGAATAAAAAAGCAATCAGGTGAGAACTGCATTACAAAAATTATGCATGAAGGTAAAGATAATAAATTAGTCTCAGACATTAGTGATATATTAGAAGCATTTAAACAGCATTATTCTATTTCTCAGACTAATAATCCACTGAAACCAATTGTCACAGCTATAGATACAAATATGTTTAATACAAATAAACATCCAGAACAAATAAAGTCAGAATCACAAAGACAAATATCTTTAAAAGAAATAGTGGATAGAATAAAACAAAGTAAGAATAACAAAGCCCCTGGAATAGATGGAATCACAAACGAAACCTACAAACTATTGCCTACAACTGCCCTGACCCTATTCCACAACGCACTTAATGTTACACTCTCCCAACACTATATCCCTCCGCCATGGAGATATTCACTAATTACTCCTATTCTAAAAGATAATAAAAATTCCATTATTTGCAGCTCTTTCTGGTATTGACATATATGGACAGTATAACTCCAAAATTGTGCTCTTTGCTGACAATATCCTCCTTACTTTAAAAGCCACAGATGAAGCTCTCAAGGAACTCAATGAACAAGCTGAAAAATTCTATCGACTTTCAGGCTTAAAAATAAGCAAAGAAAAATCCAGATATATGTTATTAAATAAAAAACGTAAGACTCATCTCTGTTCAACTCACATTATTGGTTCTCTACTAACAACTATCAATTATTTAGGAATCACATTATATTAAAGCACAAACTTAACTCTAAATACAAATTATATTAATACTTTGTCATCTATAAAACTTTTAATAGACAAATGGAATAAACTTTTCTTAAAATTTGAAGACAGATTACATATAATAAAGATGACCCTACTTCCAAAGATAACCTACATAGCAAACACCATTCAAATGTTTCCTAACAAGACAATCCAAAGAGACTTCAACAGAACTTTATTAAAATTCCTGTGGTTCCCGAAGATTAACCAAATTGCTTTTCAACATCATATCAGACCCTGGGATCAAGGGGGAATTAATTTCCTAGACCTTGATTCCTACATTAAGGCATCCATACTCAAAATATTTATTAATTGGTTAGATCCTAGCTTTTTCTCTGCCTGGAAATCTCTTCACATCACTATCTTTTTAATTGAAAATAAATTAATTAGTAATTTTTTATCTGAGAATCAAATTATTAGTTTATGGTACATACTGGGCATCAATTTATAATATAACATTACAAATCCAACTCAAGCAATATTAATAAATTATATATACAATACTTTTCAAACTTTTATAAACTCAAATCTAGATATCTAACTGTGGTGGGAAACCCTAATCCCTTTCAAGATTTCAAAAAATTATTCAAACAGACTTCATAAAAAAGTCTTACAAGAATGGGAAACCAAACATTTCATTTGTTGGTATCAATGCATAAAGGATCTGACAATATTACAGCCCCATGAAATAAAAAACTTCTACAATATATCAAACTCAGATTGGATCTTATTACAAAGTATTTTAACCCACGCTCAAGAATTATGTAGATTAATAAAGAACTCCTCACTCATTACTGAACCCAAACTGATTTTTCATATCCAAAATTTAATCTATAATAATCAGAATTGGACCTACTTAACTTCCAATCTCTACAAAATATCGATAAATTATAAAACTTCCTCTAATCAAAAATTCTGGAACTATATTGATAAAGACCAGACATTTAATCTATCTCCTGTAGCTAAATCTAACATATTATATTCAGTTAAGCTTACTTCTAATTTTCAGTGGTGGAAAATATTCACTTGGAAGTTTTTGCACAGAGCGTTTTACACTGCCAATAGATGCAGATCTGAAAAAGGTGAAAAGCCGAAAGTGCTCATCTCTTGTTTTTAGCATGTTGCAATTTTAATAAATACGTTTTGCTGTGGTATCATCTTCTGCTTTCTTACACTTGATCCACCACCCACCTAGCACCCTAATTCCACATCCATGACTCTCTTTCTTTCTATTTTTCTTTAAAAATTCCTTAATTCTCATCCATACTTTTCCCTTACCACTCCCCCACTCTACATTTCTGTAATTTTCCTTGCCTAACCCTATTTTCCTTCTCTCATTTAATCACACCTGCATATGCCATGATTCATCCCCTCCACACTGACTTAACCTCATCTCATGTTCTCCCAATCCTCTTTCCTGCTCCCCTGTTTTCCACCACCACCCCTTGTTTTTCCACCTCTGGCAGCTGTGTAACCTTGAGCTTCTCCTTTCATCTTTCTGGATACAATCTCCATCTTTTGCCATGAATTTCAGATATCTTCTATTAAGTCTGTCAGTATATGATAAAAAATATACATCGCAAGTGCCTTTCATCATTCTCACCTTCCTTGTTATGACTAAACTATCAGCCTTTCCGGTTATCTAGCCTGGGAAAAATATCTTCTAAATATATAAACTCCCTACTTTTCCAGCTTCTGTCCCCATCTATCTGCAAATTCCAGTTCTTCCATTTTTTTTCTATATCTCCTTCTGATGTTTCACAAAAAACTCCACATATCCATATAGGTATTTTAACTCTTAAGCATGAGAATACATTGAATTCCCTGCCTCTAAATGTTCCAGGAAATTCATCTAACACTTCCTTAACTATCTCTGCCCCATTTTAATTCAATTCACAGTATGGCTATAAAACTCTTTTCTTCTGTTCCATCATAATTTGGATTATAGAATGAACATAATGCTAAATCTTTACATTTCTTCTGGCAATGTCTTATGATCTACTTTCCCTCACCTACCTTTATAAATCTCCTTAACACCCATTCCAGTCCATTTTGAATTAATGACCTTATACTGTTCTTCCCCCTGCCTTCAGAAAAGCTACACTTGAATGTCTTGTTGATTATTTTACCTTATTTTTTGGCTTGCAGTTTCAGTTCTTGTATTATTGCCAACTGGGTAATGATAACTCATAATTGGTAATTATTTCTCCTCTTTAATCAGTTTACTCAATGGGTCTACCACATGCTTGTAGTTTCAGACATACTTGCTTGCTGCTATTTGCTCAAAAGGCAAACTATTTAACCCTCCCAACACCTAACTTTATTAAACTGTTTAGCCCTACCAGAAGCCTAATTCATATCCTAAAAGTCCCTTCCAATTCCTAACCAAAGTCCTTGCTGCCCAACTCTAAAACTCCACTTTTCCTGCATAAATATAAAATCCTAGATCAATCCCTAAACCTAAAACTACACTCCCGATCCCAAACCCTAAAGTCCCTAATCAGTCCCTAAATTTAAAACTCTAACACCCCTCCCTAAACCTAAATTCCACAATTATTCCCTAACCCTCAACTCCATTCCTGCTCTCAAAACCTAAATCTTCTTCCCACATCCTAACTGTAAAATTCCCCTCCCGCTCCCTAAACCTGAATCCTTTTACCAGTCACTGCCCTAATATACACTTCTACCACCCTCTCCCTCCCTCTGTAAGGCTACCACACTTATTTGCTTGAAATTGAATAATGTGTTCTCATACAGTGCTGCAGCTGCTTGCCTGAACTCATATTCAGGTTTGAGCATGAGCAGTAGCCTGTATGAACTGCAAGTCACTCAAGTCCATGGCTTTAAAACAGTGGTCTTCAAGCTCTAGGTACTTGAGTAGTTATAGCAGACCCTTTCTCATGCTTTTCCCACTTTATCAGATTATTTCATCCCCCACACCCACCCTTTAATTTATTTATTTGCTTTTTTCAGTTTCTTAACTGGGTAAATGCCTGGTCAGTTAATCTATTTTAGCCACAATCTAAGCTCAAAATAAGTAACAGTAAACTATCATTATAAACCAACAATTATGAGATAAAAGCATTGATTTTGCTTTTAGTTCTCTTCTTATGGTTTTATGTTTATTGAAGTGGTTCCATTTTTAATTAGAAAGTTCTCACTAAGGTAAGAGACGAAGAAGAAAAAGAAAGCCATCATTTAGGGAGTCCTCAGGATTTTCCCCATATTTGGCTCTAAGCCTGTGCACATGCCCAGTTACATGCCTCAGGGCTGAGTGTGTAATGTACATCAGCGAGGACATGTCAATCACTTCTTCAAGTGATGCATCCCTTAAAAGACAATGCTCCCCTGTGATCTGAGTTCTCTGCTGAGAAATTCTAATATGGGACATGCATGGTGGACATGTGCCCACACACCCTTTTAAAACAGAGGTGAGCTAGCTTAGCCACATCACACATCCATTCCAGCCAACCAACTCCAACAGGCACCTGAGCTGCTAATCAAACTCAGGTAACCTGGTTCATAAACAGGGCTTTATCTTTATATGCAAACAAAGCTGTCAGCTTCTTGATGTTTTAAAGTGTAGCTTTTACTAATTGCACTGGTGTCATAATCTTCACTGCCTAAAAAATGTATTGGTTTGTTAAGTTCTTTGAAATAGTTTTCTTATCACATCCATTGTTTAATTTGCACTATCTTAAGCTAACATTCTATTTGCTGTTTATGTGCCAATCAGTGTTACCTATTCCTCTGGTCTGACAACTATGCAGTGGTAAGGCAGTCTCTATGATCTATGTCCCCAAAGGGTCAGAGAATGAGAAAGAGGAGGCCACATTCCAGTGCTGATGACTACTAGTTGGCATGGGGTGAAACCTTGCTTCACCATGTTGTACAGGTATGCATAATTAACAGCTATTCCATCTCTGGGAGTATGGGTTGACTGATAACAATCTGGGATATTCTGAGGAAAAATATTATGCAATGCTCTGTCAGATCACAATAAGGTAATCATTGACCCATTTTCACTGAGATCTAGCCTGATTTCACTTGCTGTCCTCATTTGGTGGCTAATATTCTGTCTGACTGCTATGCAATTCTTTTCCCTTAAAATGGTTACATTAAAGGTGGAACAGCCATCTGTTTTAGATACATTTTGAAAACTGCCAGATCACTATTGGCCAAACAAGTTCCTTTGGGTTTGTGGGCAAAACAGTGACCTGCAGGTTTCTCCTGATTTATTATCCACAAGAGAGTAAGAACATTTTCCTACAGAAATTCAATGATCTTCAGTTTTCTAGTAATGTGGTACTTAATATGAGCATTTTTAGGGTTATCTCAAACTATGGGTAAAGGACAAGACAGGTAAGTTTCCTACTGAATTTTTCCAGACTGAGAAATGTTTGAAGCTTGCTCTGGTAGTTGCCATTGCTACTCTTATAAGGGGACACACGTTCAACCTGGAGTATCATAAAAAATACAGAAGTGTTTGAATTAATGATGGAAGTGGTCTCTTTGCAGAACAAGAATCTGGTACATTTTGACCTGTGGTTCTCCATAAATGTATCCTCTGTAACTCAGGTGATGCACTACTGTCATTCAAATAGTTTTAAACATCTTTATTAAATTATCACTTAAGATGTAGGCACACGTACATTAATAGAAAAAGCATACTAACATTTGTCATACTCATGGTTTATACACTGTGTCACATCCCTCCTCAGGGCCAGTAATCAAGGATCCTCAATCCTTACACTGACAATGGTGAGGGACATTTACTTGGAACAGAAATAGATACACACAGTTTTTTTCAGATGCAGCTCTCTGCAGCAATCAGTTTCCCATAATAACACACAGGAAACACACTCAGTCTGGGGGTTGGTTTTTTATCCCTCTCCAGGCCCCCATTAAGACTCCCCCACTGACACAGCTGTAGTGTTGAGTTCTCAACTAAATGTTCCAAGCCAAGCCAAGTCCTCCACCATCTTCTCTGTGAAACCATTGCTCTGTGTCCCTGTAGCTTACACACACACACTGTTTGAGATTTGATTTTCTCTCACACATACACACACACACACACACACACACACACACACACACACACACACACACACACACCTGGGAAAGGTTGGCACAGATTTACCAGTTATGCCCAGACTATAAGGTAGTTCCACCACCAACAGAACACTCCAGAGCCAGGTATTGTAAGGATATTGCAAGGGAACCCAATTATATTGAGTAAAATTAATATTAATACAAATGGTAGTGTTTAACCAATGCAGCAAGTCTTTCAGGAGCAGCCAGAGTGTCACCAAATAAATATAAGTTCTCTCAAAGGTTAAAATATTCTCTAAAAGACCAGGCACAATGAAAGGTTTAAATATATTTAACAATAAATAATAAAGGAACATGAAAATACTAAATATCTATTTACAATAAACACCAGAGTTTCATTCACAAGAAATATTACAAATAATGCAGATAGATAGATTCAGACTGTTACAGAAGAACAGTACTTAATTAATCTCACTATAGTTTCCTGTCTGACCTAAAGAATTACTATTCCCTAGTTACTTACTAAAGCAAGGCAAGATGAAGTAGGTGCTTGGTCCTTCCTTCTTTGTCAGGTTTCAAAAACAGACTGCCATGAGACTTCTGTCTTATCTAGTATTAAAACATTATTTCAGAGCGGCATTACAGAATGAAATCACATACATCTGGTCATCTGACTATGGTTCCCACACTATCCCCTTTGCTATAAAGAGAACCAGAATTTAGCACGTGTGCTATCACACACACAGATAAAGCTTTGCTGAGATGTGTTATAGCATCTAGAAACTATAAAAACATTTTGAAGTTTCCACCCTTCAAGGGTAGCAGTTAATTCATCCCTAAGGACAATACAGTAGGATTCCTAGTCCTGGTTTTCACAGACATTCTGTCTGTGGCTGCAATCAGAACTGTAAGATATAATCTTTATGGCCTAAACCAGGTAATTTAATTTCAGATTATTTTTCAAAGTTAGCTGGACTGAGATTAACCTCTTCTCTTCCAGCATCCTCTGTTATAATATATTAATTTCAACAGTTACAGTACAGTCTGACATACAGTTATATTTCTTTTCTGTCTAGCAGGACCCACTTTTGGTACATTTTTAACACAAGCAGCTCTACAAATACATGTTCAACACAAGCATCTGTACAAATCAATTTAACATACAAATGACATATAATTCTTTACAAAACTCCAGCTAGCTATGTTGGCATATGTTATACATCTATTTCCCTACTTTTCGTGGCATAGCTGGCAATACCTCACATCATCACACATTGCAAATATATTTTCATTCTTTTTAACAATTATATACTCCAATATTACAAAGTTGCACAATTCATACCTTCCCTTAAAATCTAACTCCTTCTCCTCCTGAATATTATTCTTCATGTATTGTTCCCCCAAATTTAATTTATTTTTATATAATTAACTCCTTCCCTTTTCTAAAGATCTCACATCTAATTCTTTTATCTCCTTTACAATATTTAGTACTTCAATTACAGTTGTTTGTAAAACTTTAAAGTGGGCAGTGTTTCATTTGAGTATGGGCAATGACAGAGCATCTAGTTCTTGTTTTCATGCTGTGACAAGTTCCCTATCATTAATTCGATCAGACTAAATCTTACTTCTAAGGAGTTCCTGACTGTTTTAGTGTACTGCTTGTGCATTTACAGGACATGTAGCCCCTGTGCTAATGCTATGACAATTTACCTGACATTTATTTCTGTCCAACTAATTTTACTTCGAAATGGTATTGGCGGGATTTTAGTTTGCTGCTTGTGCGTTACTGTGTTTAAAGGACTTTTTTCTTTAGGGGTAAGTGTAAGTGTGATGCTTGTCTAGACATTTGACAACTTATCTAGTTATTCTAGCCACATCCAACATATCCCCCTCAGTCATACCATGGATACTTAACCCTCTCTTTCTGGGACGACTTCCACAGTTTCATGAAAGAAAAAACAACTTGCCTGAGAGTTCCCATTGACTACCAGGGCTTAATCTATTTGTAGTTGATGCTGGATGAACCTGAAGTGGCCATTTATTTTTCCTCCTCTCTGGTGTCCTTTGGTGTAGTCCATTCATCCATCACAAATCTGGGGATGTGCATCTCCTTTTTGGCTGTTTCTGAATCTAGACTGGACATGATAGAACCATCTGTATTTGGACATGGAGTTTTTCCAGGGGTTGCTGCTGGATGTATCTGCTGGAAAAGACTTCTTGTACGGACACATATACTTCTCCTTTCCTAGGAGGTCTCAGAATATACTTGTCAAGATAAGACAAAAGCTCAGAGATTATATACATGTAAACATGGTATGTATAGGTAAGGGTGACTTACTTACAGACAGTTAATGCTGATAAACACCCTTTAGTATCTGTTTAGTAGGTCACTTGAAAAATAACCTGAGGAAGACAGACTGTTCTTCAAACCTCATTGGGAGATCATTTTTTCACCTAATTGTTACCAGAATAGATGATTGTTTTTTTTTTGGGGGGGGGGGCGATGGAACTAAAAGTTGTTCCAGTTATACTGAGGAGATTTTATAATGCATTGCAAGTGGTTTTGCCTCATTCTATATCTTTTCCTTCTCTAATGCCAACCTTGGAGGATTTATTTATTTTATTTATTTTTATTTATTTTACATTTGTTTACCAGGAAAGTCCAACTGGACAAAATTTCCATTTTCAGCAGAGGCCTGGGGAGAAAAGCTCCACATTTATAAATAACAGTAAGATACATATACACTGTACAGATACAAATATTGATTCAATCTCAGATACAAGTACAAAATGAAAATACATGTTATACATTTCACTGATGCAATCACATAGTCTAGATAGGATACAAAGAATAGCAGTACTGTGATTGCAGTTAGAAAACAAGCAAGTAAAATATAGCATATGCTTAGTAGAGGTGTACTATTCAAATTTCCACCAAAAGAGAATCCATATTAGAATGGATCCTCACTAATCAGGCCAACACTGCCCACCAATGTGGTACACTACCCAGTTCTCTCAGTGACCACAATCTAACACAAACTTAAATGTAACAACCCACCCTCCCTACTACAAATCAGTTCCCGCAAGAACTTCCCCTCAAACCTATTCACAGAAACCTTAATATCCTGTAACTGGGCTCCCATCAAAACCATCCCACTGAACAAGACAGTAGAATACTTTAACTCCATATTCCTAATGATCCTAAACCAACTAGTCCCAATCAAAACAATTAGAATACGTAGCAATCCTGCCCTCTGGTTACAAAAAAACACAAAGGTCTTACTAAAACAAAGGGACAAAGCATGGAAATTCTGGCAACAACATAAAACACCCACAACTAGTCAAGCCTTCTTAGAACTTAGAAATAAGGCAAAAAACAGGTTACGATAGACAAACAAAAATCACTATATTTCCCTACAAAGAAAATATAGTAGTTACCTAGATAACCGCTCTCAATCTGTCAAATGGTTCAACTCCCTATCCCCCCCCCCAACTCCCAGTCAAATGTGGCGTACCTCAGGCCTCAATACTTGCCCCCTTCTCTTCTTTGCTCTGGACCCAACATCCATTTCCTGCAAATCCAAGCCCAAGAATCCTTTTCAGGAATAGAAAACTGGCTAAGCAATTGTCAGCTGATACTGAACCATAAAAAAACACAACTAATGCTATTCCACCCAATAAAGACTAATGACCCCACCTTCTACATTCTCTCTACCAATAAGACCCTCATAATACCTGTTTCTGAGGCCAAAATACTAGGTCTTACAATTGATCATCAACTGAAATACACTAAACATAACCATCTCCAAAGTCCACAAAAAGCTAGGATGCCTCTATCATAGCAACAAATTCTTAACCTCTGAATCCAGAACTGCCATAGCCAGAACTCATCTCCTATCAACACTACTTAATACATCCCCAGTGCTAACAAATCTAAATAAAACCGACCTGAACAAACTTTCAACATGTTACAGCAAAATAGCTAGGTTTGCAACCAACCTTAAATCATGCTGTCACCACTGCCAATCCCTACATAAACTGCACTGGCTAGAATTTCCAAACTTACTTCACTACCACCAGCTCAACTTAGCCCATCAAATACTATACCACCCTCATAAAACTCCTGCCGTAGCAGGCCTCCTAAACTTCTACAACTCCAACAGGGAATGATAATCCAGTAACAAAGCCCTAATTTAAGTCATTGCATGTAAAAACAGCTCTGGGGGAACCTCTATTCCCTTATGAAGTTGAAAAAACATGGAACACCCTACCCCCAGACCTCAGGCTACTAAACCGCACTACCACATTCAAAAAACTCCCTAAATCTCACCTTTATGAAAACCATATATGTAACTGTAATGATCTTCCCTGAACCCAACCCATTCAAGGCTATTATTCATTGCTGGCCCTGATGAACACTGACTTTAGACTCTACCTAGGCAAGTTTGTACATAGTGTAAATATGTATTAAATTTGTTATTACTATGAAGTCAATTGTATATATACTGTACTAAACTTTAACTACTTTTTACTCTCTGTAACTTTGTGGAGTTTTTCTCCCTAGGACTCTGCTGAAAATGGACACCTGTTGTCTGGTCGGACTATCCTGGTAAACAAATGTTAAATAAATAATTACAAAAGTAACAGGTTATGTTCCTTTAGCTGCCTTAAGACATCTATTTCCTAACCAGGATTTGCACAAGAGCAGATCCATGATTCTGATAGGTGTGATTTGAGAAGTTTTTTTTTTTTTTTAAGTTGGAAGTGATAGTAGTTGTTGTGATATCTAATGGCAGGGATTTCCAAGTTTTGGCTATGCAGCTGGAGTAAAGGGAAATGCCAGCTGCATTTTTAAGTTTGTTTACATTTAGGAAGGATATGTTACTGGAATACAATACCCTGTTATTGGAGTAGTGTGTTAGTAGATTTTGAAATACTGGCATTTTTTCTGGGTGATTTAGTATTCGATGGGCGAAGGTGAGTCGATTTATAAGCAAGTATATTTGGTTGTTTGAGCCAGGATAGTTGTTTTAAAGCCAAACAATGATGGGATCTCAAATTTGCTTCTTGGCAAACTTTGTTATTTTATTATAGCAAGTTTTCAGTTTTGCTAGGTCAGATTTCTTAATGTTTGTAAGAATTTGTGAGGCATATAGTAGTGCAGAGATAAAATTACTTCTTGCTGTAGTGGCCTTTGAAGATTTATTTAGAACGTGTCAATTTCTGTACAGGGTTCCTAGTTTTTGTGAACTTTTTTTATGATCTGTGATATGTGGGTGTTGAATTTTATATTATGGTCAATGACCCCTCCAAGTAATTTTGTTTGGGAAACTGGAGAAATAATTATATGGTTTAATGATGAGATACTGAATGGTGGGTGGGTGTCTGCAACTCTAAATGGATAGAAGAGCGTGAGTTTAGTTTTCGTAGGGTTAAGTATAAGTTGTGCATTGTTTAGCCAAGATTCCACAGTATTAAATGACGCCTGGGTAATTTTTTGGAGTTTTCGTAGTGTTGGGGCGGCGTAAATCAGGGTGGAATCATCTGCATATTGAACTACGAAGGCAAATGGGGTGGCAGTATGAAGATCGTTAGTAAAGATAATAAAAAGGAGAGGGCCCAGATTAGATCCCTGTGGAATTCCCAAGGTTACAGGCAGTAAAGGACAGATATTTTGTTGGCATTTTACAGCTTGCTGTTATCCTGTCAGATATTGCTGGAACCAAGTAAATGCAGAATGGCTAAGTTTAAGTTCTGAGAGTATAGTTAAGAGTTTAGAATGGGAGACAGTATCAGAAGTTTTGAAAAGATCAAGAAAGATGGAGGAAACTAAATTGCCATCATTACAATGGTGGTTAATAATGTTAGTTAACAAGGGCGGTGGTAGTGCTATGATTAGGAAGGAAACCATGCTGAGTGTCAGATAAAAGATTGTTCACTATTAGATAGCTTAAGATTTGCGATTGGATGAATCTCTCAAGTATTTTTGATAACGGTGATAGTATAGCTATTGGCCGCTAATTTGAAAATTCTATCGAGTTCTACCTTTATGTAGTGGGATGATATGTGACACTTTCCAGATTTTAGAGACTTGTTGTTCTGAGATGGATCGATTTATTAATATCGATACAGCATAGGATATTGCTTCTGCAGTGATTTTTAGATATTCGGCAGGTAGATAGTAGGCAGTAAGTGAAGTAGTTTTAAAATGAAACAGTATGATGACCCAGAAGGTAAAACAATAACCGAAGCTGCCACAGGAAGCACAAGTTTAATCCACAAGCCACAAACAGTTCACATAAATGCCTCCAAATACACAGTACGTTTTCGTTTCTACTACTTCATCAGATGTGGGCTTTTTCCGAAGCTAACATCTTTTATAAAGCATATTATTTCAATTAACAAATCACATTTGCTGAGCAATCAACTTCTAATTAAAAAAAGTGCTTTTGTGCTTTTGTGCTTTTAACCTGATGTTAACATTTTATGTTTAACATGATAAAAATTTAAAGATGTGTGCCAATACATTACTAAATCACATACTCTTATTATAAATAACCATTCACTTTTAAAACTGTGTTCAATTTTGGTAAAATGCATGAATGAATTAAAAAATAATAAATAAGTAAAAAATGAAATGAAACTTTCCTTTGATGAAAGAAATACTTCTGCAAAAACCAATCCATTTACCACCATCTAGTGGCCAAACAAAGATTTTGCAAGGAACAACAAAATAACAAACCATTCCCTTTTGGGTTGGGGTGTGAAGATCTAGAGTAAAGCAAATGATGTATGGTTTATGTTTGTAGGATTGTAGATGGTTGGCGCTATTATTAAATTTGTATGTTTTAATTGTAATGGGTTTGGGAAGTGGTAGTGTACATAGATTGTGTGTTGTTAAGGTCTGTATGGTAAGAGGTTATGTGAGCTGTAATAGAAATAGTAGGATTGATGGGTATAAAGTTATCATATTACTTAGCACTAATGTTTCAGATATGTCTAAGTTAAAGTAATAATGTTATGGATGGGTATGAAATTGTTAGTTGTAACTGAGTTTTGATACGTGAAGGATTTAAATCTATTCTCTTGTCTGGTTATGACTTATTACATTAAAAGATGTAAAGTAGCAGGTAGTTAAGCAAGTGGAGTGTGATATATGGGAGTTAGTACGATTCAGTTTAATTGGAAAATTGGAATTATATAATTTTGGATTTATCTTAGCTGTGATAGGATTGCTTTACTTTGGGAAGTGGCTATTTGGGAATACGTTTAGACATAGCAGGATGGATGGGAAATGAGGGTAGGGGAGCGGGAGGGGGGGGGTAAAAAAAACAGAAACTGCTTGAGATAATCCCTGGTGGTATGCCCTCCAAATACCTTAATAAGAAACCATTTAAGTAATCAAAGTCTCACCTGTGACCTACATTGATTTGTTGATGCTGTAACTTTCTTTCTTCCAGTACTTTATAGTTCCTGGTCATTTGAGTGGGATCACCGAGCACAGTTAAGAGAAATTACAGCTGAAATACTGCATATTTCAGGGATAGTTGCTACAGTTAGGTGTAATTGATCTTTTTGATTATGTAAGTTTCTTTCTTCCAGCACTTTACAGTTCCTGGTCACTTAAGTGGGTTCACTGGATGCAGTTTAGAGAAATTACAGCTGAAATACTGGATATTTTCAGGAGTAGTAGCTAGAGTTAGTATAAATGATTTTTTGATGCTGTAAGTTTCTTTCTTCCAGCACTTTACAGTTCCCAGTTGTTTGAGTCGGTTCACTGTGCACAGTTAAGAGAAATTACAGCTGTAATATGGATATCTTAGTACCTTTAGAAACCGATAGGCATTACAAAGTTTCTTAAACTAACAAAAACTTTTTTTTCTCCTTAGTTCCTTTCACTGTGCATATAGGAAAGTTTTGATATATGTTTGATGTTATATTTTTTTTATTTTTCCACTTGGACATGTAGAATTCATAACTATCAGTTCCTTATCTGGAAGGTCATGCCTATCTCTAGCTTATTGTTTTTGACATGTCTCTGCTATCAAAACATGCCTTTATAGTTATGTATGATTATGCAGATACTGCATCTGTGACCTCTACTTCTGCTGCAATTTCATGAGATATGCCTGGGTCTGAATTCAGAAGACATATTGAAAAGAAGTCTGAAGTTTTGAATTCAGCTTTAGAGAAAAAGGTGTGTTATGGCCATCCGATACACAGCTCCACCAGCATTTGATGACAGAGGGATATAAGTCTAGATGGTTTCTAAGATTTTTCAGTCTCCTCCTTTCAAATCTGTCAAATCCTCATTTACTCTTAAGAAATAAATAGAGATGGTAGGAAGAGAACAATAACAACCAGGAACCTTCCCAACAGAGGGACATTATTCAACATCAGGATGGCTGTGCTATCATATGCCCTTTGTCACCACTCCCCGTCCCTTCTGCCTTAATCTCTGAAAAGCTGTCCTAACAACTGTCTCCATTCATTCCCCTTGGGCAACAGATTATGACAACATCCTGGGTGTTAAAGGGTGTTAACGGTGGTTCAGGAGGGATAAAACCACCTTTCAGGGGAGTTTCTTACATCCCTCCAAACCAAACAGAGGTTTTCCTCAGGTACTTTAGCATTGCTCCCCCTAGGAGCCATAGAACCAGTGCCATTTATTCAAGGGGCAAAGGCTTTTATTCCAGAATGCTTTTAGTACCAAAGGTCTTTCTTGAAGACCAGATCTAAATATTTCCTTTCTATTTCTGTTTCTAAATTATCTATCTACACACAACTCATAATTTCCTTGGATAACATATGAGGGTAAAAGTGCCAGGCCTATTTGATTCTTCAGACAGAACAAAGCACGTTATTTTGAAAGAGATGTAGACTATGATCCATGGTTTTGAATCTCTGCATTATTTATGGTCCCTGAGGCCACTCCTCATGATTACAGACAGAACCACAGTAATGGACTGCATAATCAAACTATGATGCACAAGCTTGTACCCTCTACACAGGCTGGCTGTGATGGCTTGGGTGTTAGTTCTTCAGCATTCTTTAACCCTCCAAGCATATTATATTCCATCAGAGTGAAACATAGTGGCAGACAAACTGAGCAGGGCCAGGAAAGACCCTTTCAAATGATGTTTGAAGGAGGGTATCTTCCAGGTATTGATTCATTTCTGGAGAACACCCCAAATAGATCTCTCAGCCTCCTTTCAAAACAGACAACTTTATACATGTTTTTTTTCTTTTTTAATTCCCTTCCAGGGAAATGTTTCTTTATTTTTTCCACAATCTCCACTGACATACAGGGTCATTCTGAGGATTCAGAAGGATTCTCAGAAATATCTGTGGTTACCCCCTTTTAGCCCAGTCAATTTTAGTTCTCCCTTTTTGTGTAATTGGACAATGGCAGTTAACACAAGCTTCCTCACTATCTGGATCTACTCACACAAGTTGGAGAGTTTGATACACTCCAATCTAAAACATCTTAATTTATCTGTCTAGTCTTTGATTCCTCTTTGACATCTCTGTTTTAGTTCACAAGCAGCAGGTACTGAAGGAGTGAATACATCCTGCTACTAGAAAAATCTTTTCTTGACATATGGAAGAAATTTCTAGTTGGTGCCCATCCAAAAACTGGGACACTATCTGGAAATGCACCACCTGTACTCAAATATTTGTGCAAGTTATTAGCCTGTGGCTTTTACACTCCTTTGTCAAGATACATCTTCTAGCCACTTCAGTATGTCTGTGCATGGATCCTTCTTTCTTTTCAATGTTTTCTTAGTAAAATAGTTTGTGATATGAATATTTCACCTGGGATTATCTTGCAAACAAATTGCTCCTTCCTGGGATCTTAAATTTCTGTTGGAAATGTTAACCACACCTCAGTCTGAACCTGCACATTAGGCATATTTATGGTTCATTACATGGAAACCATTTCTTCACTTTGGTCTGACATCTGTAAGATGAGTATCTGAGGTGTTAGCTCTCTTGGTAGATTAGTCCTATCTGGCCTGCTGTTGTCATGCTGCATAATGAGAACAAATCCCTCCCTCATACCAAAGGTTATTTCAGAGTTTCTTTGAATCGGGCCATCAGTATCACAGTGTTCTATCCTAATCATTGGAATGATGGCAAAAAGATTAGTCATACTCGGGACTTAAATAAGTAGGCCAGGTACTATCTTGACAGCACCGACTCCTTTAGAAAAGCCAATTGGATATTTATTTCTTATGTTGGCTCTAAGAACGGACAATCTCAGGTGCAGTTGTAAAATAACCTTAGCCTTTCTTGCAACTGACAGTAAAAGAGCATAAGTTAATGAAACCATTTGCTGACAGAAAGGGTCTATATTAGGTTGCCGAAAAGTTATTCAGGCGAACACCTATTCATCGACCCGTAATCAGCAAAAATCGCTTCAGCAATTTGCTGAATTTACTAATGGCAACAAGATAGTTGGCCAAAGCACAAGGGACAACTACAGAACTTTGCCCTTTTCTCCACTGTAGTGCGATCTCAGAGTTGGTGTATATAGTTAGGGGGAATTGGGGGGGGTGAAGCCCCCCACTTGGGTGGGTTTAAGTCAACTACATGTTGGTCTGTTGTACTTCTGGCAACTATTTCATTGCCCTTAGTAAATTCCATGAATTGCTGATGCGATTTTCACTGATTAGGGATAGATGAGTAGGTGTGCGCCAGAATAACATTTTGGCGAACAAATACAGACCCAGCAGAAAACGGGAGCAGAATTGGTCATTCTGCTGTTAAGTATAGAAGTCAGGGGCGATAAAATTTGGAAGAAGTATGTAGAATGCATTTTCATAACATTCTTGGTAGATGCTGTTTGCCCTTTATTTTCATTTTTTTTTAGCTAAGGAGTGGTGCATTGTTTCAAAGATGTTTTTGCAAGTACATACTTGGCAATATCTTTAAATATGTAGTAGTATATGCCTTCCTGTTAGTATCTCCAAAGACTGAACAGGGTGCACATTAAAAGGCAGTGCACAAATAATATGAATAAGAGGTGCCTAGAAAAATGTATTTGTCCATCCAGATGATAGCACATCTTGCAAAAATTGAAGTGACTTGAAAACTGGACTTTGTAGTTAAGACATGTTAAGTTTTACCTGAGGGTAATGTAGGGCTATAATACGTATGTTTGTTAATCCAGACACAAAAGTAACGAATGATTTTTAAGATTAGTGCTAGAAGAGAGTAAAATAATCAGAATCACTGTGCTTAAGATGACAGGAAAAAATTGTAAATGCAAAAAATGCAGTTTTAACTTATGTAAAACAGACAAAAAGCATTGTAATGATGCAGAATGACCTATGTGACCTATCATTTCTTTATTAACAAACTGTAACCCATTGCTTATCTTGAAGGTCATGCTTCCATTTGATTGGCATTTTTTGTTGGTTTCCTGCTATCTGACATATTTTATTTTTTCCATGAAATGTAGAGTGATAGAGTAAAAGAGAGAAACAGAACTGTTATTCACACTAAGTGTCATGTACTTAGTGTTATTCAAGTTCTCTGAATTCCAAAAGAGATTGTCATATTCATTATTTTGAACAGTGTCACATTAGTAAGCAGCCATTCTGACATCTGGGACTCAACTAGGTGGATTCCCAGAAGGCTTCAACTGCTCTAAATTAATGACTTGTTTTTGTGATGCTTCCATGCTCAGGGCATGCCCACAATATGTCAGAGCATGCAGTGACATTAGAACTATCCTGCCCTCCGAATATGTCACCTGTTATTTTGGAGCTATTCCTCTTCCTGCCCATCAGCCTTTTCTTTCCACAGGCTGAAGCCAGGGTAGAGACATCCCTTCATACTATTACATATGAAGGGTCATGTGTTATAAAGATGGGGTCAGCTGTTTATTTTCTTTTCCCCGGGTAAGGAGGGGCAGTGACATTCCAGGTATGTTGTTAAGTTCTTTGCTGTTTGTCTTTGAGTGATATATCCTTTAATTAGCAATGCAGCAATGATTGCTCTTTAAAGGTACGGTACTGCTTTCAGTGTTTTTTTCTAGATTGTGCCAGTTGTGGCCATTTATTCTACAGCTGGTTGGTCTTTGGTGCTTATTTTCACCGAGTGCTATTAGTTTTTTTCACTCCAGGAGATTTACAATTCATTTGCTAGTGTAGGATTTTTAGGTTCATAGGTAAGTACTAGGCTATCTGCCCAAGGGCATTTATAAGCCTAGCCAGAATGTGTTGGCTTTCGCCACCCCATTAGATTTCCTTAGAGTTCCCTGTGCCTCTGTCCAGCAGACCCACTGCAGTGATCCCTGGGGTAAATTTTCTGTTTCCCATCCACCCCTCAAGGTTTCTCTTGAAGAGTGTTAGTGAGGGGCTCTGCCTGATGTATATTGGAATCCTGTTCCAAAGCATAGGGAGTCTCTGGGACAGGAATCTATCCCTCCAGCATGTCCTATTTATCATTGTGGTGAGGTTTATATCTCTAAAGCGTGTGGCTCTCTGGGGTTTGTTTTTTTTTTTTAGGTGGAGCAAGTCCATCAATTCTAGTTGGACATGGCCTAGTATATCAGGCAGAGATCACCTCTGAGTAAGCAGTATGCAACCGAGTAAAGCTGGAGTTTCTTTAGTCGGGCTGCATAGGGCATCTGTTTGAGGCCAGTAATCCTCTTGGTGAGGTACTTTTGTGGTCTTTCCAGCTGTTGCAGGTGTCTTGTCCCAAATGGGGGGTTGTATTCTATGATGGGTCTAATGAGTGATGAGTAGAAAGGCACAATAACCTCTTTTGTTCTAGATGTGAACCCTTTTGTGATTAGGTGGGCCACATAGAAGGATTTTCTAACCACCTTGGCAATATGATTTACTATCTACTCGGGTCCCCAGTTCCCTTATTAAATTTTCTGTATTTAGGGGACTACCACCTATGTGGTAGTTCACGGGTACTTTATTTTTTCCAAAGGGGATGACTATGCACTTTTTGGCATTTAGCTTGAGGCCATGATTTTGACACCAAGTATCCGTCTCAGTGAGACCCTGCTGGATGGTTCCTGTATCAGCCGGGGAATCAATTATGGCCCCTAGATTGCAGTCGTCTGCGAACCTGGTCAGCCATAGTCCTCCTATGCTTGCCTGTACCTCTGAGAAGTATATACCAAACAGGAAGGGTCCTAGGACTGATCCCTGGGGAACGCCACTTGTAACCGGCTTAGAGTCGGACATAGAGCCTGCAACTCTCACCATGTCGGTTGGCAACCCATCTCGTGACATAGGGGCTTATCTTCAAGCTGGTGAGCTTGTCTATAATACTAAAATGGGAATGGTGTCAAAAGCCTTTGCGAGATTTAGGTAGGCTGCGTGAACCCCTTTCCCTCATCTAATGCCTTGGTAACTGTCTGAAAGAAGTCCACCAGGTTTAGGAGGCATGATCTGCCCTTAACAAAGCCAAACTGGGTAGGGTCCAAGGTTTGGAGGTTTCCAATGTCTCTGTTAATGAGTTCCATGATGATGCACTCCATAGCCTTGCAGACCAGGCTAGACAGGCTTATAGGGCAATAGTTCCCAGGGTCTGTTGTGGCTCCACCTTTGTGGAGTGGGATAACTGTTGCTGTGCACCACTCTATGGGTATGTAGCCTGTAGAGAGGCTGAGTTTGAACAGTGTGCTTAGCTGAAGGGTTAGTTCATTTTGGAGCTCTTGTAAGACACAGCCTGGGACACCGTCCGGTCCCATGAAGCTGTGTTTTTGACTTTGGATAGGGCTGTTTTAACCTGTGTGTCAGTGACTGATGGGGCCCTACATTCTTCTGGTATGATTATGGGCTCTTTAGGGGGTGAGAGGGGGGTGAAGTTTGCACTAAACCTGTCTGCCAGAATGTTGGCAATATCAGTTGATTCAGTGTATTTTGTGCCATTCTGCATTAACTCAGAGCAGATCTGAAAGTTTCCACTTAGGTTCTTGACATAGCTAAAGAACGCTTTGTGGTTATCTTTGGAGTCATTGGCAATTTTTCTTTCAAAACTAGACTTGGATGATTTAATGAGGGATCGTAGTTTCTTGCTGATACTGATCAGGGATGTCTTTCCTTCTTGGGATTTTACTCTTTTCTGTACTAGTTTCCTCCTTCTGTTGTATAGCTTGTTTATGGCAGGGGTCAACCAGACTGGTTTCCTTTTCTTGGAGGAGTGAGTCTTGGTTTTACTTGGGTTAGCATGATCCATGCATTCCAGCAGATGCTCATAGAGTGCCTTTGTAAAGGTTTCAGCAGCTTGGACAGCATTGTCCTCTAATATGGGGGCCATGAAGCTTTCCACCTCGGTCTTAAGAAATGTATAGTTTGCTTTTGAAAGGTTTTTCACGGTGGTTTCCTTGACTAGGGGTGGGGGCAGAATGTGGATATCCAGAGTGATTAGTCTATGGTCTGATCTAACAAGCGAGGGTTTGACCTCCAGTGTGGAACACCGGTTGCCCATGTTGGTGATGACCAGGTCCAATATGTTGTTCCCTCTGGTGGGGGTGTTGACCAGTTGATCCAGGGCAATCGAGCTTATAAATTCTAGGAAGGGTTGGGCAAGGGAGTTAGTACTTGAGTAGTTCTCCCAGTTTATGTTTGGGTAATTGAAATCACCCAGTATTAGGGTGTTTGGTAGACCTTCATATTTCCCAGTTTCTCCAGAAATGCGGAATGGGGGTCCTGGGTCATGGTGGGTGATCCGTAGCAAGCTACAATTTGGATTGCAGTTTTACCCATTGTTAGTTGCACATGGATGACCTCTGATGCATTGTGCTGCACCACTAACCTAAAGGTGTGAGTATCCTTGATGAATATGGATACACCCCCAACTTTTGTGTTTCGGTCCTGGTTCTATGGCCGAAAGGTATGGTATGAGTTAAAGCCTAGTAGTGCTGGGTGCTCTCAGGAGCCTTAAACCAGGTTTCTGTTACTGCACAGATGTCGATGTTCTCCATACTGAGGAGTGCCTCAAGTGCGTGCATTTTGAGGTTTAGACTTCTGGCGTTGAGTAGCATTACCCTCAGTTTTTGGTTACTTGTGCTATTTATGGTGGTGGGTTTGTCTTTTGAGCCTTGCCTAAAAAAGGCACTATGGGGGCAGTAAGAGCCTTGGCCAGTATTCAAAAGCCAAAGGGTGACAGGTGCAAGACATCTCTTGCGAAGCATTGTGGCTTGTCGCGCATGTCATCCCAGGAGGACAGATACTGGATCCTCTTTGAATGACACCAGAAACTTAGCCAATTGTTGAAATTGATCATTTTTTATTTATACTGTGGCATCATTCTTGGTGAGGGCAGGATGCTGGTCAGGGTCATACTGGCCTGGACTACATGATCAGAGAGCTCTTCCATGTCTCTTTTCATGTAGTCCAGGGAGGTACGTCTGAGGTCATGCACACTAACATGGACAATGACAGAGTCATATTTGTACTTGTTCTGGCGTGACCTGAGTGCTTGTGTTATGTGGCAGATCCTGGCACCCGACAGGCAGCTAACTCTAACCTTCTCCTTGTCCAGCCTAGTTAGTGGGACATCAGTGTGTTTGACTATAGAGTCGCCTATTACTAGTGTGTTGGGTATGTTATTTTGCCTTAAGGGCTGTGACTGCATGGCACACTGATTATGTGAAGTGTGTGTTTCATGGTTGGTGATGGGGTGTGGAGGTTGCTTGGATGTCTGCTTTGGAGGTCTCTGTTGCTTTTACAGATTTTTATTTAGAGCCTCTGAGTATGTTTTCATGTATTCCTGTGTGTTATTTGCCGGTGTTGGTTTATTAGGTCTATGTGAGACTGGTGGTGTGATGCAAGTATTACCGTTCTCTTGACTGTCAGTTCCAGTCTTGGGTTGAGAGAGCTTTGCCTCCAGTTTGGCTGTATAATTGCATCTCTCACATATATTAGGGTTTGGTAGTAAGAGGAGAGGGTTGTCTGTGTACATGAGGCAGTTGTAACATTGTCTCAAAATGCCCAGATTCACCAGTTGGACTGGAGAGTACACTGGAAACTGCCCTTTGGACATGCCTGAATAGGTAGAGTAAGCTGTTTTTCTGATTGGCTGGTGGGGACAAATAGAGAGCCTTGTCCTTCTGGACAGTATAGGGGGGGTCTAGTGCTAGGGTTATTTAGTGCTTGCTATGAGTTTTAAGCAAGTGCTTGACTGTGAAATGAATGGTTTGAGTGCTAATGTTGAAGGTTTGTCTAGTTCAAAGGGAAAAATTGAAGAGTAGACTTTGTGGAGCCGAGAATAGTTTAACTCTAGCTAACCGGTGCTGCCCAGAGCGCAAAACCATGCAAATGCAGTTTTTATAGCAGGGAAGTGAAAGAGAGAGAAATTAGCCCAAAATGACCAATAAGCTACTAATTTCTGGGCTGAAACCACTCCTCCAGGGACAGATAGGTTGCTCAAAGCTCCCCTCTCTCACAGGTGAACAGAGAAACTTCCTTCTATCCAAGTAAGGTATGGGCAACACAGAAACTTGTAACACAGCCCTGGATTCAGCAAAAACCTGAAAACTGGACTATACTAGTTCAGAAAGGTGGGAAACAAGTATATATTTTTTTCAGAAAATAGAGCAGATGCAGTCAAAAGTAGCCACAAATGCCAATAAACTACTAACTTCTGGGCTGAAACCACTCCTTCAGGGACAGATAGGCTGCTCAAAGCTCCCCTCTCTCACAGGTGAACAGAGAAACTTCCTTCTATCCAAGTAAGGTATGGGCAACACAGAAACTTGGAACACAGCCCTCGATTCAGCAATAACCTGAAAACTGGACTATACTAGTTCAGAAAGACAGGAAACAAGTATATTTTTTGTATTTTGTTTTTTTCTCAGAAAATAGAGCAGATAGAATCAAAACAACACTTTAAATGCACAGAAAAGGCTATTGCACTTTAGTGTGTAGCCAACAACAGTTAAACAGATTATTTAAACACAAAAACAACTTAATTCAAGTACAGGCAGCAAATAAGTACAATATGTAGCAAAAACAAACTTTTTAAATCACAGAAACGCCAAAACAACTGGCGTGTTAGGTGGAATTAGTTTAAGACAGCAAGAAAAGCAGAAAAATGATACTTAATCACTCCAAAGTCACTCTTTTGTCTCTCTGCTGCTGTAGACTCTGCAGAACACCTGGAAGGCACTTGCTGAGTGGAATACAAGCGCAAAAACTGCGCAAATGTGTTTTTTATAGCAGGGAAGTGAAAGAGATAGAAATTAGCCCAAAATGGCCAATACACTACTAACATCTCAGCTGAAACCACTCCTCCAGGGACAGATAGTCTGCTCAAAGCTCCCCTCTCTCACAGGTGAACAGAGAAACTTCCTTCTATCCAAGTAAGGTATGGACAACACAGAAACTTGCAACACAGCCCTGGATTCAGCAATAACCTGAAAACTGGACTATACTAGTTCAGAGAGGTGGGAAAAAGTATATATATATATATATATATATATATATATATATATATATATATATATATATATTTTTTTTTTTTCAGAAAATAGAGCAGATACAATCATAATTAGCCCAAAATGGCCAATAAACTACTAATGTCTGAGCTGAAACCTCTCCTCCAGGGACAGATGGGCTGCTCAAAGCTCCCCTCTCTCACAGGTGAACAGAGAGACTTCCTTCTATCCAGGTAAGGTATGGGCAACACAGAAACTTGTAACACAGCCCTGGATTCAGCAATAACCAGAAAACTGGACTATACTAGTTCAGGAAGGCAGGAAATAAGTATATATATATTTTTTTTTTCAGAAACTAGAGCAGACACAATCAAAACAACACTTTAAATACACAGAAAAGGCTATCACACTTTAGTGTGTAGTCTACAACAGTTAAACAGATTTTTTAAACACAAAACTGACTTACTTCAAGTGCAGGCAGCAAATAAGTACAATATGTAGCAATAACAAACTTTTTAAATCACGGAAACGCTACAAAAACTGGTGTTTTAGGCAGAATTAGTTAAGACAGTAAGAAAAGCAGAAAAATTATCATCCATCCAAAGTCTCTCTTTTGTCTCTCTGCTGCTGTAGACTCTGCAGAACACCTGGAAGGCACTTGCTGAGTGGAATACAAGTGCAAAAACTGTGCAAATGTGGTTTTTATAGCAGGGAAGCCAAAGAGATAGAAATTAGCCCAAAATGGCCAATACACTACTAACATCTGGGCTGAAACCACTCCTCCAGGGACAGATAGTCTGCTCAAAGCTCCCCTCTCACACAGGTGAACAGAGAAACTTCCTTCTATCCAAGTAAGCACAGAAACTTGTAACACAGCCCTGGATTCAGCAATAAATTGAAAACTGGACTATACTAGTTCAGAAAGGTGGGAAACAAGTATATTTTTTTGTTTTTGTTGTTTTTTATTTTAGAAAATCGAGCAGATACAATCAAAACAACACTTTAAATGCATATAAAAGGCTATCACACTTTAGTGTGTAGCCTACAACAGTTAAATAGATTATTTAAACACAAAAATGACTTCATTCAAGTGCAAGCAGCAAATAAGTACAATATGTAGCAATAACAAACTTTTTAAATCATGGAAATGCTACAAAAACTGGTGTTTTAGGCAGAATTAGTTAAGACAGCAAGAAAAACAGAAAAATGATACTTAATCACTCCAAAGTCTCTCTTTTGTCTCTTTGCTGCTGTAGACTCTGCAGAACACCTGGAAGGCACTTGAGTGGAATACAAGCACAAAAACTGTGCAAATGCAGCTTTTATAGCAGGGAAGTGAAAGAGATAGAAATTAGCCCAAAATGGTCAATAAACTACTAACTTCTGGGCTGAAACCACTCCTCCAGGGACAGATAGGCTGCTCAAATCTCTCCTCTCTCACAGGTGAACAATGAAACTTCCTTCTATCCAAGTAAGTTATGGGCAACACAGAAACTTGTAACACAGCCCTGGATTCAGCAGTGACCTGAAAACTGGGCTATACTAGTTCAGAAAGGTGGAAAACAAGTATATATATTTTTTCAGAAAATAGAGCAGATACAATCAAAACAACACTTTACCCAATTAACCAGTTAAAAAGCTCAAAACTGAGCCCTGTTCCAGCAGTCTTCAATCAGACAAGTTCTAACTGCAGACTCCTGCCACTAGGGTACAGAGAAACCTTCTCCAAAAAAGATGGCCTCGATCAGTGCACAAGTTATACAAACAAAGCTAGATCCAGCAAGCCTGAATCTAGTCTATGCTACAGGAAACAAGGCATACTGATTTCATAAAGAAACAGTTCAAGTAAGCATGCACAATAAGCCTTTAACCAGAAATTCCCAGCTCAGAAGGGCAGAATCTAGCCTCTCCTCCCACAAGAGTGCAGACCACAAACCTTCTCAATGTAAAATAACTGGCCTGAAGCCCAAGTGCTTAACCCAGAACTAATACACTTTTAGAATAACAGACACTGATCATTCAATCAGCAGTTCCCAACTTAGAAGGATGTACGCTACCGGTCCTGCAACAAGAGTGCAGACCACAAACCTTCTTAATGTAAAACAACTGTTTGAAGCCCAAGTGCTTAAACCAAAGGCCTTACAATAACAGTTACAATTTAATCAGACTACTAACAAGCAGTAATAAAGGCAGCAGAATAAATTCAATTGAGTACTTTTTGCGGTAGCGTTGTCGCCTCACAGTAAGATGCTGTCCGGTTCGATTCTCTGCTAGAGCGCCTTCTGCGTGGAGACATGCGTGAATGGGCGTACCTTCGTTGAAGGTTGTGCATCAGGCCTGGCAAGCTGGTATGTAAAAATCAACTGCCAATCATTAGCAGACCGGAGTTCCGCTGTGGCGATCCCTAACTGGGAAAAGCCGAAAGACACAAACAAACAAACTTTTAAGAAGAGGCAAAAGAAAATAAGGTAATAAAGTAGGAAGAAACACAAATACAGTAAAGCAGATGAAGTGGATTTTTTTATTTTTGTTGTTGAGTGAGGAAACATAGCAGATTAAGATATTACAGGGGAATGTCCTTCCCAAGTGCTCTCTCTGTACACAGCAGAAGAGATGGGACTGTTGGGAGTATCCGAAATCAAAATATGATCTCATTGTACTCAGTTGAGTGAGCAAATGAGTACAATGAGATGGGTCCAGGAGGAGTGTGCTAAAACAGATTTACAGCAGGGGCGGGCAATTCCAAAGCCACCAAGATTAACACCACAACAGGAAACAGGGAGGGGGGTGGGAAACTAACTGCAGAGAGACAGAGACACAATATTTACTGAATCAAAGACACACAATATTTACTGACTCAAATCTTAAATTAGTGCAGAGAAAAGTATACTTAAATCAGCTTGTGTCCAGTTGATATATGCAGACAAGTCTCAGTAGCCAGCAACTCTGATTAAAATGATTTTCCTTGTGAACAGTGCCTCTTTGTCTTTTCCTGTGTTCTGCTTCTCTATGAAGTTTGTTTATTGCTTGAAGTTCTTCCCAGTTATCTACTGCAGAAGGCCCGTCAAGGTAAGATGTAGCTGATATGGAAGGACTCAAGATATTTGCTGCTCTTCAAGAATGCCTTCTACACTGGCATACTATTATTAGCCTTGTGTGGATGGTATACTGTGTAAGTGCACTGTGTCCTTTGTAAGTGTTAACGGTTTACAGTTTTATGTACTTGTTTAGTTTTAGGACTTCATTTGGCTCTTGGTTAAGTTTCTTTGGGGCAGAAATTGTGAGCATGGGACCATGCAAGTCCTCTGAATCTTGCTTGGTGATTACATAGTATGTCACTGGGAAGAACCATGCATGCTCTAGAATCAGGAGCTATGGAGAGGAGGAGGTGTGCTAAGACAAGGATTTTGGAAAGGAGAGCAAAGTGTTACTCCATTAGATAGTTCGCTTTTCGCAATCATTTGATATCATTTCCCAGCAGTTTGCAGTGAAGATGATAATATAGTCATCTATGAATAATAACTTAGTCATAACATGTTGAATTGGCAGGGGAGCTAGATATCTAGTTGACTGTGATGTAGGTACAAATGAATTATTCTGCAAAAAAATGAAATTTTGGGCGGTGTGGGGATTTCTTATTCTCCTTAAACTGCAGACAGCTTTCAAATTATTAGAATAGGTAGACGTGCTCAAGACACCTGGGGAAATCACAATTTGTAAGAGTTTTAAGATCCCATTCAAATGCTGTTTTTGATTGAATCAAGTCAGTTTAGATTGTGTTTAACAGATTGACTTACACCTATTTGTCTTGTCTAGCTACCAATGTTTTTCCCAATGCCAAAATTATTTGTTTAGCATATTTAAACAATCCTGCTTTGGTTTGTGATTTACTGTGGAATTGACTAGTAAGAGAAGTTCTATTTGAATTTATAATGTATTTCTCACTGTTGACAGACGAGATCAGACAGGTGTCCCAGTGGACTATGATGTTTGCAGATGACATTGTGATCTGTAGTGAGAGTAGGGAACAGATGGAGGAGACCCTGGAGAGATGGAGATATGCTCTAGAGAGAAGAGGAATGAAGGTCAGCAGGACTAAGGCAGAATATATGTGTGTGAATGAGAGGGAGGATAGAGGAGTGGTGAGGATGCAAGGAGTAGAGGTGGCGAAGGTGGATGAGTTTAAATACTTGGGGTCAATAGTTCAGAATAACAGTGAGTGTGGAAGAGAGGTGAAGAAGAGAGTAGAGGCAGGATGGAGTGGGTGGAGAAGAGTGCCAGGAGTGATTTGTGATAGACGAGTACCTGTAAGAGTGAAAGGGAAGGTCTACAAGAGGGTAGTGAGACCATCTATGTTATATGGGTTGGAGACAGTGGCATTGACAAAAAGGCAGGAGTTTGAGCTGGATGTGGCAGAATTAAAGATGTTAAGATTTGCACTGGGTATGACGAGGGTGGACAGGATTAGGAATAAGTATATTAGAGGGTCAGCTTAGGTTGGAAGGTTTGGAGACAAAGCCAGAGGCATGATTATGTTGGTTTGGACATGTGCTGAGGAGGGATGCTGAGTATATTGGGAAAAAGATGCTAAGGATGAAGTTACCAGGTAACAGGAAAAGAGGAAGGCCTAAGATAAGGTTTATGGATGTGGTGAGAGAGAACATGCAGGTGGTTGGTGTGACAGAGCAAGATGCAGAGGACAGGAAGAAATGGAAACAGGTGATCTGCTGTGGCGACCCCTAACGGGAACAGCTGAAAGAAGATGATAAATGTATTTCTCACTGTGTTTCACTGTTAGTTTGTAGAAGAGCTAGCTTGTTAACAAGATTTACTTTGATTCATATTTTGTTGTTTTACCTTTAATTTCACTATTGGTTGTTAGAAAGGGATAGGTTTTAAACAGGCAAGCTCTAGCCATCCAAAGGGGCATAGACGGCTATAAATTCACACAGACTGCAGAGAGACAAATCCAGAGCATATCTGAACAACCCTACCTTGGTTTGTGATTTACTGTGGAGTTGACTGGTAAGAGAAATTTTATTTGAATTAATATTTTATTTGTTGTCACTGCTTTCCAATGTTCATAGGTAGAAAGGGATAGCTTGTTAAAAAGATTTACTTTGATTCATATTTATTGTTTTACCTTTAATTTCATTGTTGGTTATTAGAAAGGGATAGGTTTTAGACAGGCAAGCTCTAGCCATCCCAAGGGTCCTAGACAGCTAGAAATTCACACAGACTGCAGAGAGGAAAATCCAGAGCATATCTAAACAATCCTACCTTGGTTTTTGATTTACTGTGGAGTTGACTGGTAAGGGAAGTTTTATTTAATTTATATTTTATTTGTTATCACTGTTTTTCACTGTTAGTAGGTAGGAAGGCATACATTGTTAGCAAGATTTACTTTGATTCATATTTTGTTGTTTTACCTTTAATTTTACTGTTGGTTGTTAGAAAAGGATAGGTTTTATACAGTCAAGCTCTAGCCATCCAAAGGGGCATAGACAGCTATAAATTCACACAGACTGCAGAGGAAAATCCAGAGCATATCTAAACAATCCTACCTTGGTTTGTGATTTACTGTGGAGTTGACTGGCAAGGGAAGTTTTATTTAATTTATATTTTATTTGTTATCACTGTTTTTCACTGTTAGTAGGTAGGAAGGGATATCTTGTTAACAAGATTTATTTTGATTCATATTTTGTTGTTTTACCTTTAATTTCACTGCTGGTTGTTAGAAAAGGATAGATTTTAGACAGGCAAGTTCTAGCCATCCCAGGGGCCCTAGATAGCTATAAATTCACACAGACTGTAGAGGGGAAATCCAGAGCATATCTAAACAATCCTACCTTGGTTTGTGATTTATTGATCTTTACTGTTAAAAAGAAGTGCAACTGCAAGCAATAGTGACATGAAGGAATTACAGCTTTTGTGTGGCTTGCAGAACTTATATGGTCAGAAAAACTTTACTGTACTTACATTAGTATTTAGTTGTATATTGCTTGTGTGATTTTTGTCATAGAAGTTGATCTAAGTTTTCCTTTAATTCTGTGGTTACTGATTTTGCTTATTCTTTTCTTTTACAATATTTTATTAGTTTGAAGCTGAATATGGATTCTTTAAATGAGTGTGCGATTAATGATTTCCTAATGCACAAATATCTTGTACAATGTAATAAATGCTATGCATATTTAAAGGTAGCAGCTGATAACACTGGTGATCTGTGTTCCTTGTTTCAAAAGTTTGATGATTTGCCTACCATTGTTGGAAGTAAATCTAGACTTACTGATGACAATTGGACTTGTGGAATTGGCATGGCTTGGTGAACTGTTTCATATATTAATGACTGGACTGGTGAGATAAATAATGTTAGGCAAAGAACAAACGCAACTCATTTAGGAAATGATGCATCTATTGTCTGTAAAGGTCATTCAATATCTATGAAACAAGACGATGGCCCTTGACAACTTTGCAATTCTGGATGCAAGTATTCGGCAATCTGAGGATCTGGATTGTTTAGAAGGAAACAAAAAAAGAATGAAAGGAAGACGTTCACAAAAATAACAAGGAAGAAAAAGAAACCAATTAATGTCTGTAAAGGAAAGAGAATATGTAGTAAAAAGGACACTGCTTTGTTATGTAACATACAGCTTACAGGAAATGATAATATTTTCCTATCAGAAAACATTCAAGCTACTGAAAAAGGCATAAATTTTCCAAAAGAGAAGGTAGAAAAAAGAAGCAAGGGGCAGGTGAAAAGGAAGAAATCAAAATTGAACTTGGAAGGACTAAAGAACATTACTGTAAGAAAATAGAAGAGAAAGACAGATGTTGACTACATATCTCAAGCTGTCGGTTTACAATGCCAGTTGGAGGAGAATAGTGGGATTAATAAGACTAATAGTGATGAAGATCTATCCTTTGTAACAATTGATAGAGCAGATATTACTGTATTAAAAGTTGAAGACTCTTCAGAGCTGGTCAACAAAGATATTCTTGGAGATTCAACAGAGGAACTGATACTGATCATTGAATAGTGTTCTGCTTGTCAGAAGCAAAAATAGAAGATGTGAGACAAGCCTTGGAATGCCTTAATGTAAGGAAGTACATTTCTGTTTTTATTCGTGTCTGTACAAATTATCTTATCCACAAGGATTCTCTGACTGTTGGTAGGGAACTGACAGCCCTCTTTGATAGTATAGCTTGTACTGGTGTTAGTATGTATTTTTCACCTTTATAAAGGATAGTCAGGTTACTGTGAATGAAAAGATGTTTTGGGTAAATACCTACATGGAAAAAATGTCCTGTTTTAAAAAAATGGATATGTGTAGAGCATCCAAGCCTAATTTTGGGCACACATGTTCAGACAAGAAGGTCTGCATTTGTCAAGATCAGGGAAGAGAATTTTTGCAGCAGATATTTTGCAATATTCAACAAACAGTAGACAGGATTTTTGCCAAGTCGAACATTTAACAGTTCACAGATAGCAACATTTGATGCATCTCTGATGGTTGCTAATGTTAGCAGCATTAATAATAAAATTCTTTTATTGGAAAATTTGCTACAATCCCACAAGATTGATGTTGTTATTGTTTGTGAAACATAGTTAAAGAACAATGACTGGAAACCAGTTCTGTCAGGGTATAAATGTGTTTACTGTAACAGACATTCTAACAAAAAAATCAGGTGTGGGTGTTATGATGGGGATTAAAGATAGTTTTGAGACCTGTGATTATTACATGTTCAGTGATAACACCAATATTATAGACTGTGTAAATGTGACAACAGTGGGATATATATCAACTGTTGTAGTGTACAAGCCACCAAAGTCAAGTGCAGATGACCTAGAGGAATTCATATATTTCTTGCATGAAACACAGGAGGAAAAATAATATTAGCCAGGGACATAAATTTACCAGAAACAGACTGTAATAATATTGATTCAACTACATTAGTAATGAAATTATTCAAAAAGGATATTCAGGAACAACAATTGCTTCAGATTGTAAAAAAAAAAAAAACCTACCAGGGGACAAAAGATACTAGACATTATTTATGTTCCTAAAGAAATTACTGTTACTTCAAGTCAAGTTTTACTACCATTGATATGCAGTGATCATTGTGTTATAAAGGCTAATTTGTTGCTAGATAATTCTGCCAAACTGAAATCTAAACCAATGCACAAAAGGTTAATTACAGATTATATGGAAGCAAAATAGTTACTATGTAAAACTAACTGGAGTGAGGTGTTCAGTGGAAAAACTGCAGGTGGAATGTGAAAGTTTTGAAAGGAAATTGAGTGCAAAAAATAAAAAAAAATGTTTGACATCAGGATCTAGGCATACGTCTGGGGGATATATTTACATAACAACAAGATACCTGATTAAGGTGAGGGACAAAAAATATAAGAAATGGAAGAGAGGTCGAACTACAACTTTGAAATCTGAAATAAATAAACTGGACAAACAGATTAAGCATAGTGTGAGACAAGATCAAGAAAAATTTGATGAAAATGTATATAAAAGCATTGAGTATAATATGATATCTTTTTACAGATGCATATGATGTGGAAGGAGTAAAGACATGCAAATTGATAAACTGTGTACAGATTTTAAAATTTGTCAGACACAACAGATTATAGATGTATTTAAAAAATCTTATGCAAAACAGTTTGGCTCACAAAAGAGGTGATACGTTGTCCTAGTGACATCCAGTTGACGTCAGATACTGGAATCAAATTAGATTATATTGAAAAAGAACTGTGCAATCTGAATTTAAACAAAGCACAGGGAGGAGACGGAATTAGTAACAATGACCTGAGAACACTTCAGCAAAAAATTACGGTACCATTATATCTATTATTCACTAGTTCATATAAATGTGGAACGATTCCTCAAGATTGGAGGCATGTGCTTATTAAACCTGTCTTTAAGGGAAGGGGGAGAAAGACAAACCCAGAGTCATACAGACCCTGAAATCTACTTTCTTGTTGTGGAAAAATAATGGAGAAGGTAATATTGGATAAGTTATTGTCAGAATTGGATAGGTTGGGACTTGAAACCATATATCAGCATGCATATGTTGAAAATAGATCTGTTACCTCCTGTACCATGATGTTCTATAACAATATAATAACAGCTATGAATGAAAAATTGTGCAGTGATGTAATTTATATAGATTTAACTTCAGCATTTAACAGGGTCATACACTGATCAATAAATTAGAACAACTAGGTATTGATGTACTCTTGATAAGATGGATACCTGCATGGCTTATAAATAGGACATGGCAAGTATCATAAAGCAAGTGAAACCAAATTGGAGGTGCAGTGCATTTTCCAATCAGAACTTGCTTGTGTCTTTTGGCTTTTCCCAGTTAGGGGTCGCCACAGTGGAACTCCGGTCCGCTAATGATTGGTAATTGATTTTTACATGCCAAGTTACCAGCCCTGATGCACAACCTTCAACGAAGGTACACCCACTCACGCATGTCTCCACGCAGAAGACGCTCTAGCTGAGAATCAAACCGGGCAGCATCTTACTGTGAGGCGACAATGCTACCGCAGCACCACCACTGCGGACGCACCAAAAGAGGTAGCAGTAAAGACCCCTTATTCATTGTTAAAAACCACACAGGAAAATTAAGCGCTTTCGTCCCTCACACAGGGAACTTCATTAGAATAAATTCACAGTTCATTTACTCATTTAAACAACCCATAAACAAATCCTACAACCTCAGCTGCCATTGTAACTCCCTTTTACACAACAGATTTTTCCAATCTCCCCCTCTTAAATCAATACGCAAAGACTCTAATATGCCAAATCTAAATCCAACAAACTCTTTAAAAGTTGTTGAATGTCTATATAAAGCATTAGCTTCTTTCTTATTTTTAATTTCATAGGCATGCTCGTAAATTCTGTTTCTTAAGGCCCTTTCAGTTTTATCAGTATAAAATCCATAACATGTTTCACACTTGGCCAAATAAACCACTCTGTTGGTAGAACAATTCCCTTTCATAAAGTTAATTTTTGTTTTCATCCTGTTTGCCAGAATAATATCATGGTTTTTAGTAATATAAGGACATTGGGTACACCTCCTGCAGGGCTTCATTATTTAAATGAGTAAATGGACTGTGAATTTATTCTGATGAAGTCCCCTGTGCGAGGGATGAAAGCACTTAATTTTCCTGTGTGATTTGTAGCAATAAATAAGGTGTCTTTGTTGCTACCTTCATTGGTGCATTTATTTACGTTTATCAAATAGCAACTGGTCAAGTGAAATCCTTGGTTAAAGCAAAGTTATTATCCCACAAGGCTCTGTCCTAGGCCCTTACTTGTTTAGGTTGTATCTTTCAGACCTAACTTTTTCATTTGAGATGTCCTACAGTTTATATGCAGATTACCTGAAATTGGGTAAACTGATTACATGTGTTACAGATAAGGCATGTCTGCAAAATAACTTGACTAAATTGATCCTTTGGGCACAGGAAAATAATATACTGATAAATGCATCAAAAACTAAACATATGAGATTTGGTAGGCATAAATTGAAAGGTGAATATTTAATACAACACACAGTGATTGAAAATGTAGACTCGTTTAAGGATCTAGGTATATGGGTAGATCCAGCTATGAGTTTTTCTAATTATATCAACCAGTTGGTGAATGATCATTATAGAACTATAGGTTGTATAAAAAGATTACCAAAACCACAAACAATAAAAATAAAAAATACATTATATAAAATATCACTAACAGATCAGCCACCGATAAAACTGTTTAATAAACACCACTTAGCAACTCGGCAAAGAAGCCTTCCAAGAGTAACAACACATTCTACTAAACCAGTATAAATACATCCTTAATTATCAATCATTCAATAAAACAATTAATTATTTAAATCATGTATTTCCAATTGCAGTCTTTATTGAGCCCAAAGGGCTCCAAAGTGCCATATTTTAAAATACAGTCTCTTTCTTAAGCAATTTGTCTTTAATATTTATATGTTCCCCAATTAAAACGTCTACCTTTTCAAAAATACAGCCTTTAAGCATATCAGGATTAGAATTATGATACTGTAAAAAATGTGCTCCCAAAGGGCTCTCCATCTTATTTTTAATATCTCTCACATGTTCTTGCAATTGAGTTTTAAAACTCCTATAGATCTCACCTATATAGAACAAATTGCAAGAACATTTTAATATATAAATGACCCGTTCTGTGCAACAAGAATAATTATTTCTGGGTACAAATTTTACTCTATTTACACATGGAAAATAACACACTATATGCCTACAAATGGAACATTTACTACAAGAAAAAGTGCCCTTTTTGGCCATTAGAGCTAAATTTAAATTACTTGATGGAAGAAGAAAGTGAACTGGTCAAGTGAAATCCTTGGTTACAGTCAAGTTATTATCCCACAGGGCTGTCCTAGGCCCTTACTTGTTTAGGTTGTATTGTTCAGACCTAACTTTTTCATTTGAGGTGTTCTACAGTCTATATGCAGATGACCTCAAATTGGGTAAACTGATGACATGTGTTACAGATAAGGCATGTCTGCAAAATAACTTGACTAAATTGATCATTTGGGCACAGGAGAATAATATACTGATAAATGCATCAAAAACTAAACATATGAGATTTGGTAGGCATAAATTGAAAGGTGAATATTTAATACAACACACGGTGATTGAAACTGTAGACTCGTTTAAGGACCTGGGTATATGGGTAGATCCAGCTATGAGTTTTTCTAATTATATCAACCAGTTGGTCAATGATCATTATAGAACTATAGGTTGTATAAAAAGATTAGCCTAGAAAATCAAAAATGATGAAGTCATTGCTTGTTAGTTAAATTAGGCCCAAACCTGAGTATGGAATAACAATGTGGAAAACCTATAAGAAAACTAGCACGAGTAAACTGGAAAGAGTACAGCTGAAATATACCAAGGGCATCCATGGATGTGAAAAGTTAAGTTATTATGAAAGACTAAAATACCTGAACTTGTATAGTGTCTCTTACAGATATCTAAGAGGAGATCTTATTCAGTATATAGAGCATTTAGAGACAACTATCTCTGGGAATGTTTGAGGCTATCAAAAATTAGTAGAGAATCATCAGACAACCTATGTAGGAGATTCTATAGGAATGAGAAGTGTACTAATTGGTTCTCTGACAGAGTAGGTGATGCATGGAACAGACTACCAAATTACATTAAAGCAAGTACTGGTTTAGATATTTTTAAGAACAGCCTGGACACTTATTATGGGAACAAGTGTTTTGGTATATTGGCAAGCTAGAAGGGCATTAAATGTAAAAGCCAAATGGTATGTAGAGAGGGTACAGAATTAAACATAGTGGGAAGCAGGCTATGTTTTCTTTATGTGAAGAATAGCGTTTCAGTGGCAGTATTTTCAGTCTCCCTTTTTGTTAGCTTTTATGTAAATAATATATATTGCATGTAGTGTGGTGATTATGATCTGAAATTTGGAAAAAGTCAAATCGGTTAAGTGTTAAAGTAGCACGAGATCTGATCTTAATTGTTATGCTCCACCCCTGCTTAAGTTGTTAAGGTTAGGTCTAGTGCTAGGCAGTGAAATCTACCAGTGCTGACCAGTAAATGGCTGTGACAGTACTGCTGTCCAAACAAATAATGCATCCCTTCTTCTTACAACTTAGAAAGCAACTAGAATAACAGGATGTTTTTGCTGGAATTTTTTTCCCTAAAAGATACTAACTCTGAAAGTCAATTGTATGTTATTGTTTAGTGACTTCAATCTTCTGTGATTTGTCAGCCATCGACTTTATGAACAGACCAAAGAAATGAGAAAAAATCTGAACATTGTGCAAAAGTCAGGACCATTGCAAAGCATGAAAGGTGAGTATAAATGGTTACATTAGACTGCCTTTCTGACAGCACCCCCCCAAGTGTTTTATGTTTTTTTTAATTTTTTTTTAATTTAAATAGTAGTATATGGAGCATGTTGTTAGTGCATATGCTCCACAAGTTGGGTGTGTGATGGATGAGAAAGAAAAATTTTGAAGCGAGTTGGATGAAGTGGTGACGACTGTACCCAGGGGTGAGAGAGTGGTGATTGGAGCAGATTTCAATGGGCATGTTGGTGAAGGGAACAGAGGGGATGAGGAAGTGATGGGTAGGTATGGTGTTAAGCAAAGGAATGCAGAAGGTCAGATGGTAGTGGATTTATGTATTTTAACTAGAGGGAGGAGCATAGGGTGACATACAAGAGTGGAAGAAGATGCACACAGGTGGATTATATCTTATGTAGAAGGGCCAGTCTGAAGTAGACTGGAGACTGTAAAGTGGTGGCAAGGGAAAGTGTAGTTAGGTAGCATAGGATGGTGGTTTGTAGGATGATAATGGTGATCAAGAAGAGGAGGAGGAGTGTAAGGGCAGCACCAAGGATCAAATGGTGGAAATTGAAAAAGAGTAATTGTAAGGTGGAGTTCAGGGAAGAGTTAAGACAGGCACTGGGTGGCAGTGCAGAGTTACTGAATAGCTGGGTAACTACAGCAGAGCTACTAAAGGAGATGGCTAGAAAGGTGCTTGGTGTGACATCTGGAAAGATGAAGGAGGACCTGGTGGTGGAATGAGGAACTACAGGAGAGTATACAGAGAAAGTGGTTGGTGAAGAAGAAGTGGGATTGTCAGAGAGATGAAGAAAGTAGACAGGAGTATAAGGAGATGAGGTGCATGGCAAAGAGAGAGGTGGCGAAGGCTAAGGATAAGGCAAATGAAGAGTTGTATGAAAGGATGGATACTAACAAGGGAGAAAAGGACCTGTACCAATTGGCTAGACAGAGGGACCGAGCTAGTAAAGATGTGTAGCAGATCAGGGTGATAAAGGATAATGAGGGAAACATACTCACAAGTGAAGAGAATGTGTTGAGCAGATGGAAAGAGTACTTTGAGGGGCTGATGAATGAGAGGCAGAGAAGGTTGGATGATGTGCGGATAGTGAATCATGAAGTGCAGTGGATTAGCAAGGAGGAAGTAAGGATAGCTATGAAGAGGATAAAGAATGGAAAGGCTGTTGGTCCAGATGACATACCTGTGGAAGCATGGAGATCTTTAGGTGAAATGGCAGTGGAGTTTTTAACTAGATCATTTAATGAAATCTTGGAAAGTAAAAGGATGCCTGAGGAATGGAGAAAACGTGTTTTGGTCCTGATTTTTAAGAATAAGGGTGATGTGCAGAGCTGTAGTAACTACAGAGGGATTAAATTGATCAGTCACAGCATGAAGTTATGGGAAAGAGTAGTGGAAGCTAGGTTAAGAAGGGAGATGATGATTAGTGATCAGCAATATGGTTTCATGCCAGGAAAGAGCACTACGGATGTGATGTTTGCTCTGAGATTGTTGATGGAGAAGTACAGTAAAGGTGAGAAGGAGTTGCATTATGTCTTTGTGGACTTAGAGAAAGCATATGACAGGGTGCCTAGGGAGGAGTTGTGGTATTGTATGAGGATGTCGGGAGTGGCAGAGAAGTATATAAGAGTGGAACAGGATATGTACGAGGGTAGTGTGACAGTGGTGAGGTCTGCGGTGGGAGTGACAGATGCATTTAAGGTGGAGGTGGGATTACATCAAGGATCAGCTCTGAGCACTTTCTTATTTGCAATGGTGATGGACAGGTTGACAGAAGAGATCAGACAGGAGTTCCCACTTTCTATGATGTTTGCAGATGACATTGTGATCTGTAGTGAGAATAGGGAACAGGTAGAGGAGACCCTGGAGAGGTGGAGATATGCTCTAGAGAGAAGAGAAATGAAGGTCAGCAGGACTAAGACAGAATATATGTGTGTGAATGAGAGGGAGGCTAGAGAAAAGGTGAAGATGCAGGGAGTAGAGGTGGCGAAGGTGAATGAGTTTAAGTACTTGGGCTCAACAGCTCAGAGTAATGGTGAGTGTGGAAGAGAGGTGAAGAAAAGAGTACAGGCAGGATGGAGTGGGTGGAGAAGAGTGTCAGGAGCTATTTGTGACAGACAAGTACCAGTAAGAGTGAAAGGGAAGGTCTACAAAAGGGTAGTGAGACAAGCTATGTTATATGGGTTGGAGACAGTGGCATTGACAAAAAGGCAGGAGTCAGAGCTGGATGTGGCAGAGTTAAAGATGTTAAGATTTGCACTGGGTGTGACGAGGGTGGACAGGACTAGGAATGAGTATATTAGAGGGTCAACCCAGGTTGGAAGGTTTGAAGACAAAGCCAGGGAGGCAATATTACATTGGTTTGGACATGTGCTGAGGAGGGATGCTGAGTATATTGGGAAAAAGATGCTAAGGATGAAGTTACCAGGTAACAGGAAAAGAGGAAGGCCTAAGATAAGGTTTATGAATGTGGTGAGAGAGGACATGCAGGTGGTTGGTGTGATAGAGCAAGATGCAGAGGACAGGAAGAAATTGAAACAAATGATCTGCTGTGGCGACCCCTAATGGGAGCAGCCAAAAGAAGAAGAAGAAGTAGTATATGGAGCAGATAAAGCTCTATGCACTACATAGAATTATGATCTAGTCACCAAGCATAACTCTTTATTACATGTTCTTGACATGGATGCTAAGAAATTCATCTCTCAAGTGAATTTCCTGGCTTCCATGTCAGAAACATATAATATCTTACATAAAACAGCTTGTCCAAACCTATCATTCTAGCTTTCCCCCCAAGGATGAGGTCCTCCCCAGCTCCCACAATGTCCCTTGCTTCTATTTTATCTTTGTGGCATTCACACATGAGATGTAGATCCCAGAGCCCAAGTGACTTTTTGCAAAAAATTTCATATTACTCTATTTTTCAGATAGAATTATCATGGTTAGGTGTACCACACCAATGTACAGCAGTTACATCTTCTTCTTACATTTTTATGAAAGTTTTCTGTCAAGTTGAAGTTTTTCCTCCCTTCTGCTGCATTGATGCCAGATTGCCCACATTGTTTTCCTATTATCTTTTTGTTTTACAGTTAAAGAGAGAATTGTTTCATCTTATCACAAAATTGTTGAATGTTTACTAGCTTTGTTTTAGATGTCAGCATTATTGTTGTTTCATATTATCTGTGTGGTCAGTGCTTTCATAGAGTGCTTTTTTAGTTATATAGTACTTATTTAAACTCATGTTTCTGGACTACTACAGCTATGGGAAAGACCTTTGGGTTTGAAAAAGTAGTAAGTGTGAGAAAATGACTCCCTTCAGAACACACATGCTCTCTAGATCATGTGCCTAGGTGCTGATCACTTACATGATGACTGCAAATGTTGAAAGAGTTTTGGGATTAGGGTCTTGGAAAAATGAAAAAGTAAGCTTATTCTAAAAGGTTTTGCAGCTTTCCTATTTTTCCTGGCCATTGCTGCTAAACTTCCCTGGGAAAAGCACCATTTTTGGCTCGACAATGTAACAAAGTATGAGTTCCTTGTTTGGACCCTTTTCCAGCCACAGAAAAAAAATTTTTAAGCAGCCTTTGCCACCTGAGCAGGTTGATATTTTGTCTCCACTACCAGTGGGGGACTCTGCTGTGGCCAAAGCTGATTCCTCAGACCCCTGATCTTATTGACCATATTTATCTGGTATAATCCACACAGGCACTATGGACTAGTGGTTAGCCATGTCCTCTGTTGCTTTTGAGGTCCCCTCAGGGGGCAAGGGACATCCACTCTTGTCAGTCATGGAAGAAGAGCCAGAATGCTGTGCCGATCCATGGGAAAGCTGTTGCTTGTAGTACTTGGTCTGGTTTTTTTTACAAAGATTCCTGCCAAAAACAGACAGAAAAGGAAGCATTTGTCTTTTACTGTGTTAGTTACTCTGGACAAGAGTAATTTATTGGGCTTAGCCTGAGGTCTTGTCTAGGCTCTTGAGACTTTTTGTAAGGAAGTTTCTGATAAAAATAGGGGGAGTCCTCTTTCTTTGAAGAGGTTCAGGAAATGGAAGTTGTAGGCAATTATCCAAGGGACAGGTGCTGTTTATTCTGAGGATAGCGTGGTACCTGATTCCTCCGTAAGGGATTCTCTTTCTCTGGGAGTACTTCCAAGATGAACCAATGTTTTCATTGACTGAATACTGAGGTTTCTCAGTCAATAATACAGCTGCCAACATTTCACATACCTAAGGTGGGACATTTTCATGGAAATGTGAGGTTTTGCAGGAAAAACCATACCCATAATCAGTGCAAAGGATTGGACTTTGTTTTTGTAGACTGATTATATAAAGTTCCTCTGTCTTTCAAGTTTTTATACACCAATCCCAGCCCTGACACAGCAGTATTAGCTTTAGTAAATCTAGCTGCTGCTAAAAAAATTGTTAATTATGATCCCTCTCCTTCTGATAAGGATGGGAAAGCTTTTGATACATTTGGAAAAATGTGTACGCTTCTCTAACTTTGATTTTTAGAATTCTAAACTGTCAGCTCATACATTGATGTTTATCCTGACTTGCTGACTAATCATGATAATATGAGGAATGTTACAGCATCAGGTTTTTGTGAAGAAATATTTGCATTATGTAATTTAGTTTCTTCTATTTTCAAGCCTCAACTCATTATTTAAAATGTGCTTATAGCTTTTTAGATACTACACCCAGGGCTGCTGCCACTGGAACTGTCTTAAGAAGGTTTGTTTGGCTACATTCTCAGAACCTCTCACATGATGTCAAAAATTAAATTTGGAATTTTACCTTTGATACGCATCTAATTATTGGACTTTATGCTGTAATGGTTATCAAAATGTGTGATGAGGGGAAAAAGTAATTCAAGGAATACATCAGATTTTCAACCCTCTTTCTTTAAGTTTTCCAGGGGATTCTCTGCCCCCTCATTTAACTTTGTCAAAAAACAAAATAAACAGGATCAGAAGAATGCTGGTAAGAAAATTTTAAAAGCAGTGGCAGGAAAGTTATAAAAAAAAAAAAAGGGTGAAACACCCAGAAAAAAGCCAGAATGACTATATGATGGACCTTATCTCCACCCCCCCCCCATACCTGCCCACCATTAATCCTTCCAGAAAGTCTGAATCTCCATTTCTCTCTCTGGCAACAGATTGTTTCAGACAAATGTGTTCTGAATGTGATCCATATGGACTGCAGATGGTATTGTGAAGACCTCTCTCCTTTTCAGGGATTCCTCCTTATCCTACAGACCAAACTCTCCTCTTTCTTACTATTTATATCATATGTTGTGTCAAGGGGTAGTAGAAGCTGTTCTCCTCTCTTTTAGGGGAAGGATTTTTTTCAAGAAGGTTTTTAGTGCCAAAGAAAGAAAATTCTAGGAGACTAGTTCTGGATCTTAATTTCCTGAACCAGATTGTGAAAGTGCCCAACTTTAAAATGCTTTCACTCTACAACCTTTACCCCCTCCTTTCTCATTTAAGTTTCTTAGTAATAATAAAATAATAAACATTATAAATGACAGACTTAGTAAAAAGTAAATTACAATAGTAAAATAATCTGAAGTGTTATTAAATATATTTATATAGATTGTTCCATCATACATGTCCAAAAAAAAGTCACGTGTTGTTTATAGAAGTTATTTCATCTGAAACCCATCAATTAAATAGTATTGTTATAACTTGAATTTCAAATTAAAATGACTTAAAATACAAAGATATAATAGAATGTATCTATTTATTATAGTTATTATTATGATTATCGTTTAGCTACCTTTAGCTTAATATTGGGTAAATATAAACATTGTTGTTTAGACCAAGTGGGGTAATACCATCAACTTTCAATTACCAGATTATATGTTTACATTCTGTTCTAGTCTCCCATGCTCCTCCCCTTGGATCTCTACTAATTTTTCTAAAATGCCAAATTTAAAACAGTTAACCCTTTCACAAATAACAGAATGCATGTATAATGCATTGTTATGATTGTTGCTATAAATGTTGTAATAATGTTTGTAAATTGTATTCTTCTATCAAATTCCAGTTTTCCAACATAGAAGCAGGGGCATGAAGTACATTTGGCAATGTAAGCCATCATGTAAACTTACATAGTAGCTGGGGTAATAGTCTAGTAATAAATGATCACTTACTAAAATATGGGTGTATTGTTAACACCCAACGCATTTTCTAGTGCCTCTCAATGGGTTTATTTTGTCATTACTAAAAGCTGTTACCATGTTGGGTCTCACCAGTTCTTTCAAAAATATTCTTACAATTATTTATTTTATAAACAAATTGTGGTTTGTTATATATTTAATTAATTATATATATATATATATATATATATATATATATATATATATATATATACAATATATATACAAATCTATCCAAATGCACCCTCCACAAGCTGTCAGTCTCTTACAATAATATTGCCAGATTTGCTACCAGCTCCCCTTTTAGAACACACCACTGCCTAAATTTGAAGCAGCTTGGTTGGCTTGAATTCCACAATCAAATTTTATTGCATCAATTGAATATTGCACATAAAACCCTTTACCACCCAGAAAACATACCAATTCTCACTAGTCTAATCTGCCCATATAAGAATCTTACAAACCTACACTCAGCCAATAAACTTCTGTTATCCATACATAAACCCAACAACAAAGCAGGAGATTCCCTTTTCTATAATACTGTGGGGAAACGTTGGAACCTATTTCCCAGTGAACTCACATCACTATCTTCAACCACCCTCTTCAAAAAGAAATTAAAACAATACCTTACAAACCATTGGCTATGTCCCTGTTCAAACCCTGACTAAGACTATCTCTGTCTATTTACATCACAATCAGTCTTCCCATGTTTCTTACTCACTCTATTGCCACTTAAGGCATCTACCATCTAGATGCTCTAGTTGCTCATATACACCTAAGATGTAATTAACCTCTTTTTCTCTCCTGAGTTTCTCCCCCTCCACTTACTCTTCCAATCCTGTTATCAACTACCTGATCTCCCATATACTGCAGAAGACTGTCTTCCCACAGCAGTCACTAAAAAAAAAAAAATTACCTTATCTTATTTTTGTGCTATTCTTCTGTTCCATCAATGTTTTGCTAAAGTACCTTAATCACCTGTTTTTGTCTACCAACCTATCTGCATCTAAAGTTTAATGTTCTGTAACTTATTACTTAATACTTTGTGTGTCTAGTCTGTTTTAATGTGGAGCTTTTCTCCCCGGGCCTCTACTGAAAATGGACATATATCCAGCTAGACTAGCCCGGCCAACAAATGTAAAATAAAATAAATAAAATAAATAATTATATCATTGTTCCCTTTTAAAATAGCCTAGTTCTTCCTGATAATTCTTATTTGTTTAGAATCCAGAATGTATTTATTGTAAAACTAAGGCTCTGTTAACGTTTTCATCCTTCCATTGTGACTTATCATCTGTAGGACATATAGTGCTGTTAGTGGCACAAAAACATTCTCTAAAAGTGTTTTATATTCAAAACCCCATTACTTACTAACTTCTTCTTTCACATTTTCTACGAAGTCCTTGGGGTAGCTTCTCTTTGAAAACATGTTGGATAGTTTAGTCAATTTATTTTCAAAAAGCTGCTGTCTCAAGGTCAATATAGCTATCCTAATAAATTGACCCTTGATGAAATTTCTTTTAAGAAACAAAGGATGAATGCTATTATAGTGTAAATGAGAGTTTGAAAATGTTGACTTTCAGTAAATTGCAGAGGCAAAATCACTATCAGTTCTCATAATGTAGTGTCCAAAAAGGTATTCTATAAACACTGCGTTCATAAGTAGATCTCAAAAAAATCAGTAGTATTGTTATGAATTCTATAACATCAACAAAAATTTTACAATTACTATCCCAAATGACAAAAATATCTTCCAAATATTGGAGCTGCAGCCTACTTGAATGGTAAAATTGTGAGAAAAAATATACTTTTTCTCTCAAGTAAGCATTGCCAAATCAGCAAAAGCAGGAGTACATGTAGCACCTACTACAACACCTGTATTTGCTTATAAATCTCCTGTTCAAAATATAGAAAGTTGTTGCAGAGTTTATACTCCATACATCATCAGCAGCAGCCCACTTTTTCCCCATTTTCTACATGGGGTCAGGGAATTGTGTTAACTGTCGCCATCTCTATACTCCATACAGTCCAAATTAAATCTAGCATCATGTGATGACAAAAAATTGTAGTTTACAACAGCTTAATTAAATAGTCGTATGCCTTGGTTATGTGAACGTTTGTGTAGAAGATTCTATAGTTGGTAAAGTGCACTCCCAAGCACAAAAATCAAAAACCAGTAAAAGAAAACTAGGTACACACCATGGTAGAACAAAAGACTTTAATAAAACAAATAATGCGAAAGCAATGGTAAGCGCTTTCACTACCACATAGGTAGCTTCATCGGACCTAATTAAAACAACCATTCCTTCACTATTTAAATGCAAAGAATCCAGTCAGAAACCAAATAATACATCATTCATTTCTTAAAGTTACAGTCACCCAAATGCAATACATTGATTCTACAAAAACAAAAACAACTAAGTAATAAAAATAAAAAATAAAGCAAATATAATACCTACATTTCAAAGATCTCATACATATCAAAATATACACTGTTATAATAACAGTACATAAGATAATAACAGTTATAATAATAGTACATAAAAACATTCTGGCTAGACTTATAAATGCCTTTGGGCAGATAGCCTAGTAACTACCTATGAGCCTACGAACCTAAAAGCATAAAAATATAAATATATATATATATATATATATATATATATATATATATATGTATATATGGATTCACTTCATAATCATGAAATACTGAAATCTTAAATTTCAGTTTTTTGAGACCATGAAATCGAATCCACACAACAACGAAACACCAAAACCGCGAAGCCCAAAACCACAAAATTCAAAACACCTAAAACACAGCTCACACCAGACCACACATATACCACAACACCTACATCACAACATAAACAAACAAAACTACACACATCCACAAACCTACAACACAAATAAGCAAGGAGGCAAACCCCCCTACACCCCCATGTGGGGTGCTGCACCCACCACACCGCCCCACTTATATGTACTAACTCCGAGATCTCACAAACAGTAAACAAAAGCAAACACACGCACACACACTCCCTCAAACACACATCACACATATCAGCACACTCACATACACTCAAACTTCCACTCAAAACCCTTACAAAACACTCAGTTAACTGACATAACACCTAAATCCACACATGGCACCGCACAGCACCCACATACAATCCCGGACATTGCGTAGAGTAAAGCCATAATCGTGAATTTCAGATATTCGAATTTGTGATTATGCACTTTTGCTATTTTCAAACTTCGACTTTATAGTCTCAAGATACTGAAATTCGACATTTCAGTATTTTGAGATTATAAAGTGTTTATATATATATATATATATATATATATATATATATATATATATATATATATATAGTAGAATTCACAGAAGGACGTAACATTTTCTCTACATAAGTGGAGAACGGTTCTGTGGCCCACCCTCTGCTGGAAACTATAGGATGCATGGGTGAGTTGGCAACATTTTTATGAACTTTAGGGAGGCCATATAAGCTTGGTATGAGTGGATGATTAACAGAAAAATACTTAAAAAGATCTTCATTAATGACTTTGGTCATGCACATATCTAATAAATAGAAAGCAAGCCTTTCCATAATCCCTTCCACTTGTCTTCTACTTAACTGTACATAAGTCTCACGGTCAGATAATAACTCAGCCATATTATGCAAATAATGGCTCTCATCTAAAATGACAATACTTTCCCTTTATTGGATGGACATATTTCTTTTGCGGAAAGTTCTTTCAGCTGTGTCAATGCAAGGCATTCACCTTCATTAAGATTAAACCTACTATTTCTAAAATCATTCTTATACATTAAACAAACTTCTTTCTCACAAATGGCAGTACATAGTTTAGCAGTAGGATCAATAACAGGAATAAACATACTATTTTTCTTAAAAGGTTCACATGTTTCTGTAGAGTCAACAAACTGCGTTCTTAATGACAAATGTCTTGCGAACATTTTGAGATCTAGATTTATCTCAGACATATCAGACTGTTGCATTGGAATAAATGATAGCCCTCTATTAAGAAGGCTATTTTGTTCTGGGGTTAACATTAATGACAAAATATTAATCACCAAATCATTCAAGTCATTTTGCATTTGATTACCTTGTTCTTGGTTTCTGGTGATTGATGTCTCTGCTGTAGTCGTCCTCACCTCGAATGACTCCTCGCTCTGCCTCTCTTGTTCTCTACAGGTAGAGGGAGTGGATTTACAAGAGAAAAATCCACTTGATGTGTAGAGGCTCCATGGCACTGTTCATCCTCCATGTTCTGCATTGCTCGATGCACTAATGCCATCGTGATGATGTTTCTACACTTAGAAACCTCCTGCATTTCACTTAAAGGAATAGGCACAATTTGCAAAACCTGTATTTAGTCCTGCTCTGTGCACAGTGCCTGGGTCACTGTAACCACTGGCTCTAAATGTTTTCCTCCTTCCTGGTGGATGTTATTCTCATTTACAGTCTCACTGGCAGGGCTAACATCTCCATCATCATGCCTCTGTCGGATCTCATCATATCATTCAATCTGGGCCATGCAAACACATTCCCATCACCACAATCACTCAGGTCTCATTGTGATTTCTTGTACTTGGCTGCTTGTAACCCTTTTTCAAACCTCTGTACATTCTCTTACAAAGCATCCAGTTTCTCAACGATAACTTCAGGTGAGAGTTTGCTCTGAATGAGGTATTGTATCTTATTGGTATCTCTCAATAATGCTTCTTCCATGGGTTTAAAAAATTCCACCAGTAACTGCATATAATCAAAACCAAGTCTGAGGTTCATGGTCTGCCAATGTTTCAGGAGGTCAGGATATATGGTACCATAAGTTGGCATTCTGAGCACCCTCAAACCTCTAGAAATGAGTTTGAAGTGTATGGATGCCTCTAGGTGGAATCTCTGCTATTGCATCCGTTTAAATTTATAGAGCTTGTTCTCAAGGTCCCTATACAATACATAGAAATCATGTTGTATTTCAATGTTTTCTCTGGCATTTCTTTTGCTCTTGTCAAATGTATAATTTATTAGAGGATTCATACCTGGAAGCATCAATCTCTGTAAATGTTCTATTTGGCTATTGACCACACATGGCCCTACCGTATCCGCCATTGCCTAGCTCTGAAAAAATTAAATTGTCTCGAATTCACACAACACTTAAATGTTATATGCACTGATAGCTGCCCAGCCCTCAAGTCTGCCTTAAAATTCTACATACCTACAAGAGCCCTCTGCTCTGAAAACAAACAACTCCTAACCATCTGCATTCCAAACAAAAGAGCTGGACAGTGCCTATACTCACATGCCACCGCAAAGCACTGGAACTCTCTGCCAACAGACATTACTGAAAGCTTTAACAACTTCAAACACACCCTAAAAAACATTTTCTATGTCATCAGACCTGCCCCTGCTCTTTCCCTAACAGGTGAGCTCCATTCACTCTCTAGAGGCTTTCCTTTCTATCCATAAAACAGGAATTTCATCTACTAACCACTAGCATATTGGACTAACAGTCTTTCCATGTTTCTACTCCCATAACTTTTCCATCCTTCTAAGCATCTACTTGCATCTAACGTTCTGATCCTCATTCTTTACCTTACTCCTACCTGATGTATATAAAAAAAGTTTGGAATCTACCACTTTAATTTAGTACATGTTTTATTATTGTATCTACCTCTCTATACTTATTTTGTATTCATTTATTATTCATGTGTGCTTTAATACCTGTTTTTTATTTTGTTCATATAAATTGTCTTAACTTTCATTTATCATTTAGAACTTTTCTCCCGTGGTCTCTGCTGAAAATTGGTTCCTGACCCAGCTGGACTTTCCTGGTAAACAAATGTTAAATAAGTAAATAAAATAAATATGAGTAATAGAACAGGGTATAGGATTAGTGCTATCTAGGCTGCCTGTTCTAAACTGGAGTATCTGAGAGGTTTAGAACTTAGGTATATAGGGAATGCACAAGAGGGGTAGAGCAGTTAGAAAAAGAGAAAGAGGAGTAGTTGTTTTTAAGACGGAGTGAAGAGGGGGGTGTATTGGCTCAAGTGCAGGAGGGAAGGTTGTTATGGATGTCTTGATTTTATCTTCATTGCAGAGAAACTTCCGGAATAATGAACAGTTGTTTTTATCCTTTTTCACCAGCCAAGAAAGTTCAACAGGCATTCAAGATTAGATTCTCTAAATGGTTGTCTAATTGAATAGCCCCATTGTTATTCTTCTGTTGGTAAACCCTTGACCATGAAGCCAAAAGCACAATCTAGAAGAGCTCAGGCCACATCAGATGCCTTTTTATGTAATTACCATGGGAAGACATTACAGCGTCTGCTCCATGGTCATTCTTACTTACCTTTTTCCCTCACTATAGTTTCCACGAGTACCCATTCTAGGACTCGAGCTTCATTTGGTTCTACTATTTTCAGATGCTTGCTGCCTCTGGCTACCCAGGATTAGCTGGGGACTCCATCCATGTATTACAGTGTCTGAACAGGACCAGAGAAATAGGTAAATTATATATGTACTGGAATGTTAGATTTGTATCACTTCTGTCTGGACCCTGGAATGACCTACCCACCTGCCTCCTCCAAAATGATCATACCCTAGGGGATCTGAAGCAAAGCTATAATTTGATCTTCATTCCAAAAGTGTCATAAACCTTGATGTCGTATTTTCTCTGCAATTGTTAGTCTATTACTCAGTCTGGGGAGCTTCCTTCAGAACAAGAGGTTTTGAGACGGTAGGAGCTGCAGTTTGTGAGAAGTTTTGTTGCAGGGTAATTTGGTGCCAAGGTGACCAGTCCAGTTATTCCAGTATCCAGACAGAGACTATTTATTTTAATTTGATTTATTTTACATTTGTTAACGGGGAAAGTCCGACTTGGAATGAGCCATTTTTCAGCTGTGGCCCATGGAGCAGTGCATGTCTTTTTAATGTGGGAGGAAACCAGAGCATCCAGAAAAAAACCACACGAACACAGGGAGGACATGCAGACTGTGCACAGAATGCACCCCAGCCGAGAACTGAACCAGAGACCCTATTGCTGTGAGGTGACAACGGTACTGCTGTACCACTGTGCCATCCAAAGGGACTAGGTAAATCTAACATTCTAGTAAGAACAAAACTTCTGATGCTGTTCATCTAGATCACCACGGTAGTAGCCTAGGATATGTGGGTTATATCCTGCCAAGGATATAACAACTAGCTATCTTGCAAAGCTTCAGGACATCTTCTATGTGCTCAAAATGTTAGACGGCTTGAGCTGAGTTGACTAAAAGAGAGGATTTGGTGACAAGCCTTTCGTAGTTTTCCTACTACCAAAACGAGTTCTCCTGTATGGGCTTTTTACAATCCATAGTCTGTTCCATTGCTGGGCAGATAAGTCCACTTGAGGAAAATAACTTTCAAATTTAGTTTTTATAACAGAAACTGTACTTTCTCTGTAAAATATTATTTTTAAAACAGAGGAAAAAGTGTTTCTAATGACTGTCATGTGACTTATAATAATTTAAAACTGCAAAGTCTTTTTTTTGTTTTTTGTGGTAAAAAGTTGTTAAACCATATTTAAAACTACTTTTTTGTAGTAATTGTTATTTTATTTAACTTTTCAGCATTGGGTTAAGTGTTTAAATTGCTTGTTGCTGTCTTTTTACAGGGACAAAGTTACTTTTTTGCAACTTACCTGTATGCTGATTATTGCTGCTAGGCACTCACGGGAACAAGGCTTCTTTTTCAGCTTAACCATACAATAACTGTAGATCAATGTGTGTGTATGTACCTTTAAGAAGCTATCCATCGGCTTTCACAAGTGTATTAATATAGCTCACACACCCGTACTGTGTTCTTCATACTGATTACTTTATGGGTAGATTACCATAGCTAACTATATTTTGGAGGTGGAAGGAGAAGGGTCCAGTAGGCCCTGGAGAATGGTCCTAGCAAGGCATGATCGAGACCCAGAGAAGGAATCCAGCTTTTAGTGTTTTGTAAAAGTAAGTACAGAAGACCAAGTAGTAGCTTCTAGAATACTTCTAGAATCCAATCTTTTCCAAAAAGCCTTGTAAAGTGAGGCTTGATCCTGTCTAGAGTAGATTTGTCATGGATTTATATAACATGTTTTGACACCAGTTGTCCCTTCTTCTTACCTTCATAAGAAATGAGCAATTGATCAGATGATCTGAAAGATATAGTTCTGTCAAGATAGTACCTGAGTTGTATGTGGACAGCCAATGTGTGGAGTATCCTGTCTTCCTCACTTTTAGGTAAAGGAATGAAAATGTGGGTATGGATAGTTTGACTTAAGGTAAACTCTGATACTAGTTAAGGCTTAGTTCTCTAAGAAACCCTGTACTTGTGGAAAATGAGGTAGGGTTGACTCACCATAAAAGGTTGCAACTCAGATGCCCTTCTTGCAGAGGTCAGAGCAATCAATAAAACATGTTAAGACAAATAGATTGTAGGTGGATAACAATTTTCTACTGAATTGCTGTTTTATTTAAACTGTTTTTTCTTTTGTGACTGTGATTTCATGCACCTTGAATTTCTATTACTTCTGCATTTTATAGCATAGGCTAGATTCAGACTTGCTGAATCTAGACTGTTTGGTATCACTTGAGCACTAAAACCAACTCTTCACAGAGATACTGAAAACTCTGAGGCATCCATTGCTTCCAACTAACTATAAGTGCCTGGTTTTGTTCTTGTATTGTGCTTTTAATTTGTATTTGCATTCTACTGTCTGAATTGTCTGAACTGTTTTTGGCTGCATTTTACTGTATACTGTACTAGTTAAGTTGTAGCATAGTCCAATTCCAGGTTTGCTGTTTCTGGGTCTGTTTTATAACTTCTGAGCATAAAATTCAAGACATCTTTGTTGGAGAAGGCCATTCTACACCCTTGTGGGAGGAGAGTGCTGTCTGGGTCCCGTCTAATCGAGGGTGATTGGACCAGAGCTCAGAGTAAGAGCATCCTTATTGGCTACTTTGAATTAAAAGGGTTATTTCTTGTTTTATTTAAGCCCTGCATTTGCACTTGTTTATGTGCAGCACACCATCATGCACTGCCACGTAGCAGTGGTTACAGCTGGTGGTTACAGATGCAAATGTTTTGCTTGTTACATTTTTCCCTTAGCACTTTGCTTGTGGTCCTCCGGAGGTTTTTCATGGCCTTACTCTACTGTCAGGTGGAACACTCAGCCTAGTCTCAGAGGTATCAACACACCTGTCACCCACTAGCCATTCCTAAGTGTGACCTCTTTTCCTGACCATATAAATTTACCTAACACTATGGACAGACAATTTCCCACAGTTTCTCCAGCCATCTAGGTTGACATGGGCATCTTGAGGCAGTGTAGCAACTGCCTCATGTTCATTGACAACCTTCTACTTCTAGTCCACACAAACTCAACATGTGAGAGATGCAACTATATTAAAAACCTTGAATCCATGCTCTCTCACACACCAATCAGTACATGAGTGGGCTGTTATCATGAACTCCTCACCTCCTACTCCACCCAAACCCACATCACACATACCTATCATATGCGGAGGTCTTCACAGACCTTGATGCTTTGTCAGAGATGGTCTTAATCTGTTACCCCTGGGATTTTGGCTACTGGCTAAGGCTCTTTCCAACCATGTAGTGCTTTTTTAGGCAGTGTCTCAAGGACAAAATTCCAGATGTAAAAACTCCATCTAAAAACAACCTCAAAGTTATGTTGCTAAATGCTAGGAGTCTTAACATGAAACTGCACTCACTGGAAACAGTCCTCACCATGGAAGACTCAGACATTTGTGCAGTCATGGAGACCTTGTTCAAGGCTGTGGAGAGCACCTCCTTCCACACATTCAGACCACAAACTGAAGGTGTGAAAACTAAAGGAGGCAGTGTATCAATATTCATTAAAGATAAATACACCTCCAGATTGGTTAAACAGTATGATTACCTGGAGATACTTCAGGTGCAATTAACTGTTGGTAGGACACCTATTCAAGTCAGGCCAACTACAGGGCCCTCCTCCATGAATCAGGACACCCACTCTGCCTATTTGGATCTATTTGAGTCTATTAAGATTCATCTGAACACCATAGTTTTGGGCAACTTTAACTACCCATCCACTGACTGGGTAAATTACTTGTGCTCAAACTCCTTGCCCAAAGGTTCCTCGACTTCATTAACTTCAATGCTCTGGACCAGATAGTTGACACCCCAACAAGTTGTGCCAACATACTGGATATAGTGCTTACCAATATGGGGGAACTACTGTAGCACCCCCACTGTGAAGTCTTCCCTGGTGAGATCTGACCACAAATCAGTCTCATTCGAAGTAACTATCACACCTGACCCCTCCCCATCAGCATTTAAACAAAAATACTTCTCCAAACCAGATTATAACCTCTTATGGGGATGGTGTAAATAGCTTCACTGCACCTCCTCCCTCAGATGGAACTGGCAACTATGCCAAGTTCTGTACAAATGCTTTATACAAACACCTGTATAACTGCATTGACACAGCCATACCTGATAGAACCAAAACAAGCTCCTCAAGGAAGAGCTAACCTGCCTGGTGGATAGCTGCATTTAACAGGCTTTAAAATAAGAGGAAGAAATTGGTGTGTAAGGGCAAGAGGGAGCGTGCCCTAAACTGGAAACACTCCATCCTCAGCTTAAACAAGCAAATAAGACTTCCTGTGAAGTTCTCCAAAGCAAACTATGAATCAAAATTAGCTTCCTCAACTTAATACCACACATACTGAGCCTGTAGACATAGCTAACCTGTTAGCCAACAGATTCTGTGAAAACTTCACTCCTGTCCCCACCACACATACCCGATGACATCCCTACCACATGTCCCCTTCCTTGTATCTCTAAAGAGCAGGTCATAAATGCCCTCTCTAAGGCCAAAAACACAGCAGCATCCTACATGGGCTCCAACAAAAATTAGCAACACCATTGGGTACTCTTTTCAATCATAGTCTAAGCACTGTCTTCATCCTAGCTGAATGGAAAACGGTCACCATTATCCCCTTGCACAAAGGTGGTACTTCCATTGACCCCAGAAACTATAGACCTATTAGCCTGACAATTCTTATCTGCAAGGCCATGGAATGAATCATCATGGACCTTATCAACAAAGATATAGATAACCTTCAAACACTTGACCCTACTCGGTTTGGATTTGTCAAAGCAAGATCATGCCTTTTAAACCTGGTGGACTTTTTCGAGACAGTCACCAAGGCCCTGACTGAGGGGAAATCTGTGTATACCGCTTACCTAGACTTAACCAAGGCTTCTGACACTATCCCCCACTCAGGCATCATTGACAAACTCACCCAGTTAGGTACTAACCCTTACATCATTAGATGGGTCGCTAGCTGTTCCACTGATAGAACCCATATAGTCAAAATAGGGGAGCCCACCTCCAACAGCAGACCTGTAACCAATGTTTTTCCACAAAGATCAGTCCTGGGAACTGTTTGGAATCTATTTCTCCAAAGTACAAGCAAAAACTAAAGGTCCGTGGCTGACAATGATGTCAACATCCTACAAGAGGGTCTTACACAAACAAATGATTGTTGCCAAAGTCATGGCATTAAAATAGGTGAAAAAAATGTATTAGCATCCCTTTCAGTAAGAGTGGTGTTCCTGCTAACTATGGCATCAGTAGCAACACCCTAAGTACATAGTCAGTGGTGAGAGACCTGGGCACACAGGTTGACAGCAACCTTACATTTGATCACCATGTCTCCACAGTGGTAAGAAGGGCATTCTATATTGCTCATCTGATAAGTAAGGGCATTCCCTCTAGAAGGGCATTGCCTCCAGAAAAAACAAGTTATAGTTATATATAGTTATATAAACAGTTATTCTCATGTGTTATTTAAATACTTGTCATGTTTTACTGCAACATTTATACCTGCTTGTAAACATGATCTCTATTTTTGCTATTTATTTATTTTTCTTTAAATGTGAATGTACTGCTCAAATCAATCTGTTCTATGTATTATTATTTTTACTTTTATATGTAATTAATGCGGAGCCTTTCTCTCTGGGCCTCCACTGAAAATGGGCTGTTTATAGGCCCAGTGGACTTTCCCGGTTAACAGATGCAATAAATAAATAATAAATAAGTTATAACCTCCCTGTACTCTTCTCTCATCAGGCCAATAATTGAGTACAATGCCCCTTTTGGTATGCACCTTTCCAAGCACCTGCAGCAATTGGAGAGACCACAAAGGCTCCTCATAAGGAAAATTCATGGTCTTCAGCATCTGTCATATGTGGATCATCTGAAATCATTGTCACTTTATCCTATTTCATACAGACTACTCAGAGGCAAACTCTGTCTTGCATATAAAGCAATCTCTGACCCTGTTTATTAGAAATGCTGCATATCCATAAGTCAAATGGTACATGGGTTACTCACGCTAAAGACCGTAACCTGAAATGCGACATTAATAGAACCTGCTGGAGACAGATTTGTCTCCCAGAGGTTACCACACCTTTGGAACAGACTCCCAATTCATGTCAGATAGAGAAACTCATTGGCCCTCTTCAAACACAATCTGGATGGTTGGGTGGATAACTGTAAATTCACCCTGGGGGGGTTCCATTTGTGTCCCTCTTGGAGAGGCGCAATAGGTGTTGACCATGGAAATAAGGGTAGAACTTAGCTAGGCTTGTAAGAGCCCTAGGGCTATTAGCCTAGTAGCTTCCTATGGTCCTATGATCCTATAAGAACCTCAAGTCAGTCAAATTAGCCGGTTCAAATGGAGTAAGTGGTAGATTCTCTAACACAAAATTAAGATCCCGAGGGGAGGCCACCAATTTACTTGGAAGCCTCTTATGCAAACCCCCTTTCAAGAACATTTCGAAAGAGTGACTGCCTTGAAAGAAGAGGATCCATAGGCAGATATGCTGAAATGGCTGACAAATGAACCCTGACAGAGGAATAAGAAAGGTCATAGGATAGTAACTCACACAAATATTATAAACAACAGAGAACAACTAGCCCTGAATGGGTGCTGTTTATGTTTTTTGCACCAACTAGAAAACCTTTTCCATTTGATAATTTATAGTCTTCTCTTGCCTCCAGTAATACCTGCTGCACCTCTTCAGAAAGCAGGCACCTAAGAGGAATTACTCTATCATCAAGGCAGACAACTGAAGATGATTGATGTTGGGGTGTATCAAACACCGTGTTCTCGTGTGAATGGATCCATTCTGAGTGGAAGGTATTAATTGCCATTGGCCATTTCTAAAAAAGGGAGAACTATGGTTGCCTGGGCCAGAAGGGAATCACCACAATGATCTTGGAGGATTCCTTCTGAATATTCAGAAGTACCATTGGTATTAGTGGAAAGGGTGGAAAGGCATACAGGAACATTCCTGTCCAAAGAAAAGAAACAGCATCTGTCTTCCAGGTCTTTCAGCATGGAGTCATGGAACAGAATTGTCCCTGCTGATTGTTCAGAGAGGAGGCAAACTGGTCTACATGAAGGACTGCCTGCAGATGGATAAAATCTTGGATGACCCCCTGATCTAGTTTCCAGTCATGAGGGTCTGCCCTGATCCCGCTCAGTTTGTCTGCCACACAGTTTTGCTCTGACAGAATGTATGGTGCCTGTAGAGTAAGCTAACATGGCTAGCACACAAAAGGGGTACAATTTGGATCCTCCTTGCTTGTTGATGTACCACATCACCATGGTATTGTCTGTAACCACTTGAAGAGGTACCAGGACCAAAGATGGTTCAGAGAATTAAGTGCATTGATCAGAGCAAGTATCTCCTTGATAATTATGTGCTTGTGTCTGTCCTTGGTGTCCCACTCCCCCTGCATGTCTATCTCTCCTGAAACTAAGTCTGATGTATCTGTGGTGACTGACTGCTTTGGAGCAGGGAGGGGAAGGGGAGGACCTTGATTTAAGGGTATTTGTTGTCTACACCAAGTGATTTCTCTTCTAATAAACTCCAGTACTGGGATCTGAAAAGATAAAGGGTGTTGATGCTGAGGCCAAAGAGATTTCAGATACAATTATAACATTATATACCAGTATATTTCTCATGTGGAGTCTTTCTGGGGATATCATAAAACTCATAGATGCCACGAGACTCAAAATACTGAAGTATTCCCTCTCAGTGACTGAAGTCTGAGTGGAAAAACTTAGAAACAGATCTAAATAAAGCTCTAGTTTTTTTTCCTGCGGATGAAAAGCTGTTTGAACGGAGTTGTCTAGGTGACATCCCAGGAACACAGTCTATGTGAGGGAGTCAAGAAATACTTGAATATTCTTGGAATCCTAGTTTGTGCAAGAGAGATCTCTCACCCAAGAGTCAGATTATTGTCATTTTGAGAAAGACGTTGCAAAGATAAGCAAGTTGTCTAAACACAGAAAAATGTGGATACATAACTGCAATGAGCTATAACTGGAGATAGACAATTTGTGAACACTCTTGGTGTAGTGGATAACCAAAGGGTTAGGCAGAGAACTGATAATGTGATCCAGACACACAAAAATGTAAGAAATGCCTGTAGTCTGGATGAATAGGGATGTGATGATAAGATTCTTTTAAGTCTAGTGTTACCAGGAACCTTGAAGGAAGAAGAAGAGGCAACAGGTTGTGAAGTGGCATAAGTCTGAACATGGGCTCGATCACAAACAAGTTTAGGAAAGAAAGATCCAGAACTGGTCTCGAAGCATTTTGTTTCTTTGGGACTCCTGGGAAGGAGGAACTGATTCTATCACTCCTTGGGACAGCATGTGATGAAGAACAGATGGAAACAAAACAGTCTAATCTGCAGTTTAAGGAAAGACCCCCTGAAAAGGAAGAATTTCCTCCCATTGCCATCTGCAACCCTGATGAATGATTTTCAGAATGCATTTGTCTGATACACTCTGTTGCCAAAGAAAGAAAATATGAAGATTCAGAGTTTTTGGAAGAGAAAGAAGGCCAGAACCTCTTTGCCACTTTTCCTTAAACATCTGTTTTGCTGAATTCTGTTCAGAATATATATATATATATATATATATATATATATATATATATATATATATATATATATATATTTTTTTTTTTTTTTTTTGCTGAAACTGTATATTGAGAAAGAAAATCCCTTGGACAATTTGGAACAAGAGAGATGAAAAATCTTAGAGTTTCCCTAGATCAGCTTGCCCCTTTCATCACACTTTTTGGTTACCTCTTCAGTAGAGAGGCCAAACACTAAATCTCTGTCCAGGGGAGAGTTTAAAATCTGATTTTTAATATCATCTGAAAGGTTCTGAGAATGCAGCCAAACAAACCTCCTTAAGACTGTACCAGTATCCATAGCCCTGGAAGAACTATCAACATAGTCATACACACACTGCAAACAATGAGTAGTGACCTGTGCATTAGAAGAAACTAAGTTATTTAAAGCAGATTTTTCTTCACAAGAAACACTACTCATACTTTCACGATTTGCCAGAACAGACTTTAATGTATGAGCCTGACAATTTTAAATTCTGAAATTTTAAGTTGCAGAAGTATAGACTTTTTTCCCTTTAGCTACCAATAATTTTACCATCCTTATTAGAATGAGTGGGATTGGAATTAACTAAGTGCCTAGTAGCAGACGAGTGAACTAAGGCTATAGCTGCTGGGTCAGGTTTGGGAATGGTGTACAAGAATTTTAAAGACTAAAGAATGTTATACATCTTATCTGCTTTTTTAGGGACAGCTGTCAGACTATTAGGAAAAATCGCAGGCAGAAAAACCCACATCCTTTAAAGCAGACAGGGCAGGTGGAAAGGGTGTAGGTTCTAGAAAATCCTTCTGTAAGAACTCAAAGTATTTTTTGAGGGACTGATAAACCTCACTGTTCTCCGACTGAAAACACTTGGCTATTCTAGCAATAGTCTCAGAGAAAGAGAACCCCCCCCCCACAGACAGAACCAGAAAGAGAGCTCTCCTCTGAGTCTGAATCAGAAATTTGAGGACAAAACCCTAAATCTGTAATGCATCTTTCTGTTTAGATTCAGAATCTTGAATCTCTTCAGGAAAGGTGTCATCCCTCTTTCTTTTACTGGAAACTACTCTACAAGAGGGATCAGTAGACTGAATCAAACCCTGAGCCAGTTCCAGTAAACTACTCCTATCCAAGGAGGAGGAATAGATACATTCATTTTCTGTTTCTTTTTGACAGGAAAAATGAGGTCAACAGTGTTACTAATGGCAGATGCTGATTCCCCAGGGAAAGGCACAGCCTTCTGACACAACAAGGGAACCTTCCCTGTTCACTCTCCTAGTACCAACAAGAATGGTTCTCTCTTGCCCACTGAAGGGACCTCAGCAGCCACAGAGGACATGGCCAACCACCATCCATAGTGGTTGTGTGTGCTACACCAGAGAGATCTGGGGTAAAAGATGAGCAGTCTGATGTATAACAAATGGCCACTGCAGAGTCACCCACTTGCAACTGAGGCAAATTTCTAGCCTGCTGTGGTGGCAACGGCTGTTGCTTAACTTTTTCTTTTTGTGGCTAGAAGAAGAACCGATCATGGTAGTGAGAATCTATTCCATGGTCAAGCTGCAAATGGTGCCTCTGTCCTGGGGAAAACAAGCAACAATGCCAGTAAAATTACCAGTCCACAAAAGTTACTTTTTCGACAGAAAAAAAAACACATTAAAAAGCACTTTCATATACTTTGATAGCCCCACAAGCTTAAAATAAATAAACTTTCTCCACAGAAAATAGTTTATCAGTTAGATAACATTGCTTCCAAACTGACAGAAATGAGTGCTCCATTTAAAACTACATCACAGTCACAAGACATAATACTCCTAGCTTTAAAATAACTTTCCTGAACAACATCAGTAAATAAGAAGATGGAAGTTTTTTCCCCCAAGGGGAAGTTACCTACCCCACTAAGGATAGCATAAGCCAACTGTCAATTCTCAAAAGCTTCAGAGGAGCATAATCTTTGGTGGCAGTAAAGCTCTGAAGGGCTTTGGCCCAAAGTCAGCTCTGCTTGAGCTGCTGAACAGTTTGGGTACATGGAAAGTGCCCTGAAGCTTTGGAAGCTAGCCAGTTGTTATATCCGTGGCAGGATATAACCCATATAGCTAAGACTACTGCAGTAGTGATCAATATGAAGAACATCTTATGGTACTGCAGCAGTGGTCACGATGAAGAATAAATATAGTACAGCTGTGTAAGTAACTTTACCGTAACAGTAGATGTTGAATGGCTACTGCTGCAGTAGCTACTCCCTCCCTTCAATATTAAAGGAAGCAAGAAATCCTATTCTTTGAAAATTATGTTTTACTAAATAGCAATTTTGAAAATTATGTATTAGTAAATAGAAAGGCATTTCTATTTGGTAACAAAAAAAGGGCTCCCTATTGAAATGTCGGTACTCGAAATGTTGACTGCTAACACGCCGAAAAAAAAAAAAGACTGAAAACACAGGAGAAAAACGAATCTTAAAAATCAGTCTTCTCCTTTTAACTTCTTTTTGCAGTCCGGGGCAAGACCCCCACTCCCCGAACTTATATACCCCAATTCTGAGATCCTCGGAGAAAAGGGAAATGCATCTCAAACTTAGTACATGTAAGTCTGTTATTTTGGCCATTCAGTGTTCGTATTTTTGGACTCACTCTAATGGGTCCTGACATTTCAAATGGTTACCCAAGAAAGGAGCCAACACACATTCAGGGCTAGAGTTTCTCTGATTCTCCATTATTTCTGTCAGCTGCTATCCTATGTCCTGTATTTCCCCTCAGTAAAGGTTCATTTTTCATCCATTTCAGCATGTCAACCTTTGAATCACCCCTTTTTCATTACATTCTCATGTGAAAATATTTTCAAAAGAGGTGTTGCATATGTAGCCTCCTAGAATTCAGGTGGGTCGTCTTGGGATCTTAATGTGTTGCTAGTATAACTAACACTTGCTCCAATTTAAACAACTCATCAGGCTGTCTGGAGGTTTTTAACATAGAATACAGTCTTACCAGTTGGTCTGACCTTCTACAAGAAACATATATGAGTTCTAAGTTCTTATGTAAAACCTTTATTTATTCTTGTAGTGATATCCAAGGTTACCTTTAACCAACCTTTCCATCTCCATGTTTTCCTTTCAGAATCTAATATGAGGGAAATAGAATTTTACATACTTTGGATGTCCACAGACAATTCAGGTACTATATTGGTATACCAAGCTCTTGCAGGATCTCTGATCTGTTATTTGTTCCTTGTAGACAGATAAAAAGAAAAAAAAGGACAACATGTGTCAATCTCGACTTTTTCTAAAAGGTTGTCTCATGCTATTAACTTTTGTTATACCCACCATATCAAAACTATTCAAGGCAGGTCAAGTCTCATTCTACAAGGGCCTTGGCTTCATCAGTTTCTCCTGGACCGTCATTCTCCTCCCAGTTGGTATAAGCTATGGTAATCTATCCATATAGCTTAGGCTTACATTATGCACTTCTGTAAGTCAAGGTACCATGTCAGTAGATGTTCAAATGATCACCGTTACAATGGCTGTTCTCTCTTCTATCTCCCTTGTTTTTGTATGTTTTTATGCCAGAGTCTGCACATTATAGACTAATGACCCAGAGGGCCTTTCTAAGGCCAGACAAGTTTTCCCAAAAGAATAATGACTTCCCATATCCAAATAGGACATTGAGGGACAGACATTTTATAAACTACCTCAGTCCATAAGTGACATGGGTGCCAGGCCTGGTGTAAATTTACTATTCCCAATCCACTGGTCTAGGTTGCACTTACATCAGGTAATAGATGAACCTAGCTAGGAAGCCTGCTCCATGGGAGGGCCAGTCTCTGCTACACATATCTGTCTTTCCAGCATGTTCTTTTAAGTCACAGACAAGATTCAAGTCTCTAGACCTTGTACTCTTGATACTGCTTGACTTACAAATATGCAGGATATTCATAGGTGTTGGGTTTGCAGATGTCCTGCAAGCCAGACATAGATCACCCCTCAGCAATCTGTTGGAGACTTAGTTGAGGAAAGGACTTTAAAGCGCTCTGTGTCAGGCATATTTATTATGTCTTGTATTCTTTTTGTAAGGAACCTCTGAGGTCCCTCTAGATGTTGCATATGCCTGCTCAGGAACATACTGAAGGGAGCATAGTACTCTATGATTGGTCTGATAAGGGCAGAGTATGGTGGGATAATGACCTCTTTGGACTTAGATGCCATGCCCTTACTATAAGCTGCAAAATATAAAAGGATTTCCTCACAATTATGACCTAATGGTTGTTGATGGTAAGGCTACTGTCTACTTGTAGCCTCAGTTCTCTGGCCACTGGGTTAACTCTAAGGGGTGCATTATCAACATGATAATTAGCCATGATGGTTGACATCCCAAAGGGTACATATGCATTTCTTGGCAATAGGTTTAAGACCATGGCTTTGGCACCATTTGTTAGTCAAAGATAGGGTATCTTGAAGTATGATAGTATCTGCAGGGGAGTTGATGATAACCTCCAGCTTGCTATCACCTGCAAACTTACTCAGCCATAAACCTTCAGCATTTGCTTCCACTTCAGAAAAATAGATGCCAAAAATATAGTGCTTATGATGCCATTCTCTAGGGGACTTCACTAGTGTCTGGTGTCTTCGGGAGGTGACCTCACCTATTTTGACCTCCTGGGTCTTATCCATTATTAATATTATTATTATTATTATTATTATTATTATTATTATTATTATTATTATTATAGCATTGTCCTTCTCTGGGCTTTAGCCTACCTCTTCTTGTTGGCATGAAATCCCAAGAGCCTAAGACACAACACCTAGCCAGCTTCGAAAAGCTTTGATGCCCAAACCTCTCTTTTAGTTAGCTAAGCTCAAGCTGAGTAACAGTTTGGGTGGGAAAAATGTGCCATGAAGCTTTGGAAGACAGCTGTCTGTTATATCTTTGGCAGGATATAATCAATATAGCTTAGGCTACTGCAGCAGTGATTATTTCAAAGATCTACTGCTATGGTAAGTTTACTTACATGACTGTACTTTTTCCAGTAAAAACTATTCTTGTTAAGAAAACAGAACATACATGTGCTCTTTGTAGTTCTGATAATCTACACAGACAAAATTTTTAAAGAAGCAGCTATAGTCTTCAGATATTGTTAAAGCACTGAGTAAGTATTTCTTAGCTATGGTTTATACAACAAAACTGGTTCCCACCAAAGCAGTGTCTCTTTAACTGTACAGGAACAACATTTTTATCATTTAAGTTTATTAGTGAATTAAAATGGTTGTTTCCCCCCACATACTAACACATGCACACCTGCCTTCATTCACACACCATTGAGAAAAATCATCTGATGTTGGTCCATACTGTTTTATACACTGTTACCATATGCAGACACATTGTGCATAAACAGTCAGATAACATGAGTTTGTCTTGTTCATAAAGCATGTTTATTCTCACACTTCTATGACCATCAATACGTAGTCATTAACTAAGAAAATATAACCGGCCAGGAAACAAACTATTGATGCAACCACAGGCAAAAACTAAAAATCAAATAGCGTAGAAACAATTTATTACCGCTTTCGTCAGAAGACTTCATCAGAATACTTTGTTACAAAAAAGTCACTGCCTTAAATAGCACTTTAATTATCCAATTTAACAATTAATTAAAAACATTAAAATCTTTTAAAGAGCACTTGCATATTATATAAACAACAATTCAGTGTTGTCTTTATTAATACCTAGTTTGCCATTTTTTAAAAAACATTTAATATTGACCATTCCATTTAAACCCGGAGGTTTATCAGATTTTAAACGGATCTGCCACAAAGCTTCCCTCTGTTCCACAAAATTTCTAAAATCTCCTCCCCTTACATCAATTTTACAAACCTCAAGAACAGAGAATAAAAACTTTTTAAAATTGTTGCATGTTACAGAATGTTTAAATAATGCATTCTTTTCATCATGCCTTTTGATGTCATATAGGTGCTCACGTATACGTGTTTTTAAACTTCTCGTCGTCATTCCGACGTAAAAAGCTGGGCATGTGCTACATAGCCCAATATATACCACACCTGCTGTGTTACAATCTACATATTGGGGTACTTGAAAAGTCTTGTCAATATTGTCGATGGTGATCAATGGTCCTACCGATAAAAATCTACAGGTGTTACAGTGATAACAAGGAAAAACACCCTTCGTCTTCATTCTGTTATTTACTAATGGTGTTTTATTTGTTTCCAATGCTTTTTTAATATCAAATGTATTTCTAAAAACAAAAACAGGTTTCTCACCTAATACCTTTGAAATGTCTCTGTTTCCTTGTATAATTTTCCAATTCTTTTGAATCAACTTTTTTATAGCCAACCCATCAATACTCATGCCTAGGGAACATATTGGACCTGTAATGTTAACATCAGGGGGGACATTTGTGTTTGTCTCTTGTTGTGGTTTATCAGCATGGTTATTTAGGATAGCAGGATAAGAAATACTTCTCCTGCTCGTAATAGTAGTGATAATATCATCTAACATGATACCAGGATACCCCCTCTCTAAAAACAATTTTTTAATGAATAAAATTTCATTGTTTAAGTCATTGTCAGATGATGTCATACGACAGGCTCTTATCATCTGTCCCTTAGGAATATTTTTGATGGTATGTTTCTGATGGGCACTGTTGAAATGTAGATAGTTGTTAGTAAAACTCTCTTTACGGTGTATTTTGCTATTAAATTTGTTTTCTAATAAGTCCCATCTTAGTGAGACATCCAAAAAATCAACTGCCAAGCCAGAGTTCCCAAGTTTAAATTTTAAAAAACCATCCTGTTTATTGACTTCGTTAACAAATTCACGTACCGTGTCATTGTCACCTTTTATAATAAAAAACAAATCATCAACAAACCTAAGGTATACTGGAATATCGAATGTGGTCGTTAAAGGTTTTAGAAAAAACTCCTCCCACCAAGTCATCACCAAATTAGCGTATGAAGGAGCTGCGGAGGACCCCATGGCCACTCCTCTTTTTTGTCTGTAGTAACAATCCCCAAATAAAAAATAATTATTGTGGAGTAGAATTTCAAGAAATCTACAAATGGTAGAGATTTGTCCAGAATTAAAGTCATGGCTTTTAGCTAACAGTAACCGAATGGCATCAACCCCCTCTTCGTGGGGTATACAGGTGTATAGGGATTCTACATCTAATGTAAACATGATGTGTTTGTTAAAATCAAAAACCCCTTTGGTGGCAAAATGGTTAATCCTGTTCAAAAAATGCCAAGAATCTTTGATGAATGATTCCTGTCTGGACACCAGGGGTCCCAAGGTGGCATCAAGGACCAATGATATCCCCTCAGTTACCGAATGGGGAGAGGACACTATGGGTCTAAAGGGGGGGTCCAATAAATTTTTGTGTGTTTTGGGAATACCGAATAAAATTCCAATTCTAGGCTTCTCTATCACACAAAATTCATATACTTCTGTGTTAATTTCATTGTTCATTAAGGCATCATACAGTAAAGAATGAATGAAAGCTTCTTTCTTCTTAATAAAAAATGGTGTAACCAATTCATATTCATCAGGATTCTTTAATAAACTCATCATTTTATCATTGTACTGTGCTTGGGTCATGATGACAATATTACCACCCTTGTCGCTTTTCATAAAGCGTAGAGTTTTATTCCTATCACGCAATGCGTTAAATGCTTTTCTTTCATTTACACTCATATTGTGCCTTTGTTTGAATTTCTGACAGAAAATATTCTCAAGATCATTAACACATGCCTCCTCAAATATTTTAATTGTGTGTGTTAAAGGTGGATTATAGGTGGAAGGTTTCACTAAAGAACTATTTTTCCCAAAATCTACATCGTTTAGAATGTAAGACAAATTTATTTTCCTGGAGAATTTCTTGATATCCAAAACAGTGTTCCCATAATCTGCTCTAACAGTGGGGACAAAATTAAGGCCTAATCTTAACACATTTAATTCCTCTTCTGTAAAAATACAGTCAGTGAGATTTATTATGTCAAAATTAGATTTAACATAGTCATTGTCCGCTTCATAGTTTAATTCTCTTCCTCGGAGGACTGAGAATTCAAAAGGTTCTGCTCCGGGTCAGCATAGCTTTCTTGCTGCTTTGGGTTCTTTTTCCTAAAAAAGCAGAGTCTCCTGGATTTAAAACATCAATGCTGGTGTTCCCAACAATTTTACCAGCATTAGTATCAGTCACTTTATTAACCACATCAACCCCAGTGTCACCAGTAGTATGGCTAACTGTGTCATGTCCTGTGTCCACAGATTTAGCAATAGAGCCTTTGCAGTTACAAAACAAAGCATTTTCACTATTCATGTTTAATGAAGTCTTCTTGTTACTTGTAGGAGGTTCATTAAACAAAGGCTTATTATTGCCTACATTACTATGAAAATGTTTGTTATTAAGGTAAATGCCAGTAGCTCTAGATTTAAATTCCTTGTTTCCTGGAACGAAAAATTATAAGCAGAGTTGGTCTGATAGCTCACAATGTCGCGTTCCAGTTTGGAATGTTTGCGATTAGTTACTTCAAGAGAATGTTTATCAATGTCAGCAACTAATTTGTCAAAGAAATCATTCTGATTTGAAACAGTACAAACATTTCTAAGTTTAATTTCCAAATCGGAAATTTCGCCCTTAAAATATTCATTTTAGCAATGTTGTTGTCAGATAATATCTTCAAGAATGCCATACCTGATTCGTTGAAGAATGACACTAATATTTCAAACAGTGGGTCTCCGATATGAACCCCGTTGGGGCATTTGAAAAATCGCAATCCCTTTGGCATCACCTTTAGTTCCATGCATCTTTTAAAGTAGCAATTTTCGATGTGCAGCGACCTATATCTTTTAAGAAGTCGGGTCAATAAATCTTGTTGATGCAGTACTTCTTCGTTGGATACGGAACAAAGTTTAGCTGAATATCCACCAAACGGGTTTGTGGTATACTCTAACAGAGGTTTTACCGCCGACTCACGAACCGGAAGCTGTCGTCCGGTGTCTCTATTACCTCCGTTACCTCTGTTCTGAGCTGTAGCTGGTTGTTCTTCTAACTCAATAACAGTATCAAGTTCATTGAAAGAAGCACTCGGGCTAGAGGCATTCGCCACTGGAGATGGTACATCAGAAGCTTTGGACATCAAAAACGTCAGCGATTTTTGTATATCAAATAAAGTTGATATAAGCAGTTTGTTAATGCTTAAATCAGAGTCACAACCTGGAGTGGGGTGAACACTTAAATATGTCACCTAATACCTTTGAAATGTCTCTGTTTCCTTGTATAATTTTCCAATTCTTTTGAATCAACTTTTTTATAGCCAACCCATCAATACTCATGCCTAGGGAACATATTGGACCTGTAATGTTAACATCAGGGGGGACATTTGTGTTTGTCTCTTGTTGTGGTTTATCAGCATGGTTATTTAGGATAGCAGGATAAGAAATACTTCTCCTGCTCGTAATAGTAGTGATAATATCATCTAACATGATACCAGGATACCCCCTCTCTAAAAACAATTTTTAATGAATAAAATTTCATTGTTTAAGTCATTGTCAGATGATGTCATACGACAGGCTCTTATCATCTGTCCCTTAGGAATATTTTTGATGGTATGTTTCTGATGGGCACTGTTGAAATGTAGATAGTTGTTAGTAAAACTCTCTTTACGGTGTATTTTGCTATTAAATTTGTTTTCTAATAAGTCCCATCTTAGTGAGACATCCAAAAAATCAACTGCCAAGCCAGAGTTCCCAAGTTTAAATTTTAAAAAACCATCCTGTTTATTGACTTCGTTAACAAATTCACGTCGTGTCATTGTCACCTTTATAATAAAAACAAATCATCAACAAACCTAAGGTATACTGGAATATCGAATGTGGTCGTTAAAGGTTTTAGAAAAAACTCCTCCCACCAAGTCATCACCAAATTAGCGTATGAAGGAGCTGCGGAGGACCCCATGGCCACTCCTCTTTTTTGTCTGTAGTAACAATCCCCAAATAAAAAATAATTATTGTGGAGTAGAATTTCAAGAAATCTACAAATGGTAGAGATTTGTCCAGAATTAAAGTCATGGCTTTTAGCTAACAGTAACCGAATGGCATCAACCCCCTCTTCGTGGGGTATACAGGTGTATAGGGATTCTACATCTAATGTAAACATGATGTGTTTGTTAAAATCAAAAACCCCTTTGGTGGCAAAATGGTTAATCCTGTTCAAAAAATGCCAAGAATCTTTGGTGAGAGATACCTGTCTGGACACCCAGGGTCCCAAGGTGGCATCAAGGACCAATGATATCCCTCAGTTACCGAATGGGGAGAGGACACTATGGGTCTAAAGGGGGTCCAATAAATTTTGTGTGTTTTGGGAATACCGAATAAAATTCCAATTCTAGGCTTCTCTATCACACAAAATTCATATACTTCTGTGTTAATTTCATTGTTCATTAAGGCATCATACAGTAAAGAATGAATGAAAGCTTCTTTCTTCTTAATAAAAAATGGTGTAACCAATTCATATTCATCAGGATTCTTTAATAAACTCATCATTTTATCATTGTACTGTGCTTGGGTCATGATGACAATATTACCACCCTTGTCGCTTTTCATAAAGCGTAGAGTTTTATTCCTATCACGCAATGCGTTAAATGCTTTTCTTTCATTTACACTCATATTGTGCCTTTGTTTGAATTTCTGACAGAAAATATTCTCAAGATCATTAACACATGCCTCCTCAAATATTTTAATTGTGTGTGTTAAAGGTGGATTATAGGTGGAAGGTTTCACTAAAGAACTATTTTTCCCAAAATCTACATCGTTTAGAATGTAAGACAAATTTATTTTCCTGGAGAATTTCTTGATATCCAAAACAGTGTTCCCATAATCTGCTCTAACAGTGGGGACAAAATTAAGGCCTAATCTTAACACATTTAATTCCTCTTCTGTAAAAATACAGTCAGTGAGATTTATTATGTCAAAATTAGATTTAACATAGTCATTGTCCGCTTCATAGTTTAATTCTCTTCCTCGGAGGACTGAGAATTCAAAAAGGTTCTGCTCCGGGTCAGCATAGCTTTCTTGCTGCTTTGGGTTCTTTTTCCTAAAAAAGCAGAGTCTCCTGGATTTAAAACATCAATGCTGGTGTTCCCAACAATTTTACCAGCATTAGTATCAGTCACTTTATTAACCACATCAACCCCAGTGTCACCAGTAGTATGGCTAACTGTGTCATGTCCTGTGTCCACAGATTTAGCAATAGAGCCTTTGCAGTTACAAAACAAAGCATTTTCACTATTCATGTTTAATGAAGTCTTCTTGTTACTTGTAGGAGGTTCATTAAACAAAGGCTTATTATTGCCTACATTACTATGAAAATGTTTGTTATTAAGGTAAATGCCAGTAGCTCTAGATTTAAATTCCTTGTTTCCTGGAACGAAAAAATTATAAGCAGAGTTGGTCTGATAGCTCACAATGTCGCGTTCCAGTTTGGAATGTTTGCGATTAGTTACTTCAAGAGAATGTTTATCAATGTCAGCAACTAATTTGTCAAAGAAATCATTCTGATTTGAAACAGTACAAACATTTCTAAGTTTAATTTCCAAATCGGAAATTTCGGCCCTTAAAATATTCATTTTAGCAATGTTGTTGTCAGATAATATCTTCAAGAATGCCATACCTGATTCGTTGAAGAATGACACTAATATTTCAAACAGTGGGTCTCCGATATGAACCCCGTTGGGGCATTTGAAAAATCGCAATCCCTTTGGCATCACCTTTAGTTCCATGCATCTTTTAAAGTAGCAATTTTCGATGTGCAGCGACCTATATCTTTTAAGAAGTCGGGTCAATAAATCTTGTTGATGCAGTACTTCTTCGTTGGATACGGAACAAAGTTTAGCTGAATATCCACCAAACGGGTTTGTGGTATACTCTAACAGAGGTTTTACCGCCGACTCACGAACCGGAAGCTGTCGTCCGGTGTCTCTATTACCTCCGTTACCTCTGTTCTGAGCTGTAGCTGGTTGTTCTTCTAACTCAATAACAGTATCAAGTTCATTGAAAGAAGCACTCGGGCTAGAGGCATTCGCCACTGGAGATGGTACATCAGAAGCTTTGGACATCAAAAACGTCAGCGATTTTTGTATATCAAATAAAGTTGATATAAGCAGTTTGTTAATGCTTAAATCAGAGTCACAACCTGGAGTGGGGTGAACACTTAAATTTAAAAGTTGTTCATCGGTGATTGATTCCTCGGCCATGGTATATAGAAAAACACAAAACGAAATACCACTGTAGCAAACCAAGAAAATATAACCGGCCAGGAAACAAACTATTGATGCAACCACAGGCAAAAACTAAAAATCAAATAGCGTAGAAACAATTTATTACCGCTTTCGTCAGAAGACTTCATCAGAATACTTTGTTACAAAAAAGTCACTGCCTTAAATAGCACTTTGGCAGGATATAATCAATATAGCTTAGGCTACTGCAGCAGTGATTATTTCAAAGATCTACTGCTATGGTAAGTTTACTTACATGACTGTACTTTTTCCAGTAAAAACTATTCTTGTTAAGAAAACAGAACATACATGTGCTCTTTGTAGTTCTGATAATCTACACAGACAAAATTTTTAAAGAAGCAGCTATAGTCTTCAGATATTGTTAAAGCACTGAGTAAGTATTTCTTAGCTATGGTTTATACAACAAAACTGGTTCCCACCAAAGCAGTGTCTCTTTAACTGTACAGGAACAACATTTTTATCATTTAAGTTTATTAGTGAATTAAAATGGTTGTTTCCCCCCACATACTAACACATGCACACCTGCCTTCATTCACACACCATTGAGAAAAATCATCTGATGTTGGTCCATACTGTTTTATACACTGTTACCATATGCAGACACATTGTGCATAAACAGTCAGATAACATGAGTTTGTCTTGTTCATAAAGCATGTTTATTCTCACACTTCTATGACCATCAATACGTAGTCATTAACTCCCTACCACCATGTAAGAATATTCATAGTGCTGCTTCTGAGAGCAATGTAGATGCAAATTAATGAGAAGGGGCTGCAGTGCACAAGGTAGTGAGGGGAAGTATGACTGGAATGTTTGTTATCTTAACCATATGCTGCACATTGGCTATCTGTGCTATTGCACTTTTTCAGTATAGCATGTTAAATGAAGGCTTTAAAATGAAGCTGTATACACAAGATAATAAAGGAAATGTTTATAAAACCAATGGAAGGTAATGTTTTTGTTTAAGGCACTATTAGAAAACAAACATATGTGATATTCACAAATTAAGCAAGTTAGCTAATGTGATGTTTATACAAAAAAGCATTATTCAAGAAAATATATTTTATTCTGAATTTTTCATTCAACAGTGAGTAGAGCATTTCATTGTGGAGATCCCAGCATCAGTACTGCCCTGCAGAACATAAAGAGGCAACTATTTTGGGCATGCATTTAATCCCGGTACTAGTCTGTGACTGTTCTAATTCAGTACTGAATGCTACATGCACTTCTTTGTGGTATTGCAGGTGCAGGACTGAAAAGATATATGTTCATCATTCCCACTGCTGTTGTAGCCTTTAGGCTAAATGGGCTGTGTCTTGCCAGTTGCCAAGACACAACACCTAGACAGCTTCCAAAAGCTTTGACTCCCTCCCAAACTTCTATCTGACCACTGATTGGTCAAGACTGAGAAGGGAAAATCAGCAGTCAGAGTGGAAAATTTTCAGTATTTACTTGTCACCTCATGAATATGCAGCTCAGATATTTCACAAGAGCAGCAGCTGGTCCTTCAGTTCCTTTCTGGCATATAAATCCTCTTTGGCGGAATACTTCCACACAGGAAATATTTTTTATGTGTATGTTAAATAAGGAAAAAGGGTATTTTTCATTGTTGTTACTTTGAACATGTGTGTGTATACATGTATATATGTATATATATATATATATATATATATATATATATATATATATATATATATATATATATATACATACAGAGAGAGAGAGAGAGAGAGATGGGGGATTTATATATTCTATGGTCCCTTTAAGAGTGCTGGTATTTCTAAACTATTATCCTATTTGTAACGTCAGCTAGTGTGAGAGCATATTTCTTTGATGTAGAAATTTACTGCTTATACAAATGTTTTCATTTTTTTGTAAAACTTAAATGTGGAGTAGTGTTTCATTTCAGCAGGGATGACGAGAGAGCATGCAGTTCTTGTGTTCACCCTATGACAACTTATCTGCTTTCAAAATAAAAAAGCTACTACTCAAACTAAAACCTAGCGCTAATGCAGCAGATCATCTACCCACAAAATATTTAAAACATGCTGCAGAAGCCATTGCCTACCTATCAGTATACTAATTAACAGATCCATTCAAGAGTCATATGTACCACAAATTTGGAAAAAAGCTATTATTCTACCCCATTCACAAAGGCAGCAGCCTGTATCTATCCTGCCACCTATCTCTAAGCTCCTTGAAAAGTGTATATACATGCAACTTCCTAACTTTATCCTAAACAACCAAATCCTATTCCCTAGTCAGCATGGATTCAGACCATCTTACAGTACCACAACTGCCTTAATATTCTTCTTGGATTCAGTCAACATAGACTGAGACTCTGGAAGAAATTTCTCCACTCTATTTCTTGACTTATTAAAAGCTTTTCCATGCAGTCTCTCACTCACTCCTTCTAAATCAGCTCTCAGAAATTGGTCTCTCACCTCCTCCTCTCGGCTGGTTTTGCAGCTACCTGTCAGACAGACAACAGGCTCACTCAATCTGCTTTCACATCCATTGAGACCTGGTAACACAATAATCACATGTATCTCAAGCCTAGCAAAACCAAGCTTATTTTATTTACCCCCAAGAAAAATATTGTCATATACAAAACTGAGTTCACCGTATTTTCCCACAACAGTACTGGAAGTCGTTAGTCACACTAAACTGTTAAGTGTAATAGATGAAAGCCTAAAATTCAACCTGCACATACGATATAACATCAGTAAAACACATCAAAATCTAGGCATTCTCTACAGGCACAAACATTGCCTTAGTCCTTCACTAAACAAATACTTGCTACCACTTATCGACTTCCCTCTCTCACATATGGTGCCCTTCTACTTACTAATCTGCTCTCCACCGTAATATCTCAACTTGAAACCTGTTATAACAAAATCACCAGCTTCTCAACAAATTCCAGACATTCTACTCATCACTGCACAGCTCTTCACTCACTGAACTGGCTTGAACTCCCACACTGACCCACCTACTTACAATTAGCTACAGCACATAAAATAATTTAGAATCCCTCAGACTGTCTCACTCTTAGTACATTATTCTCACCTATCTTCCCAAAAGGTTTCCTAGATCTGAGAATCAAAACCTATAGCATGTTCGCAAGTCTAGCCTACCAGCAGGCCATCTCCTTTACCCTAGTGTGCTAGCCAGAGCCTGGAATGCCCTCCCACTACCAATTAGAACCGTACACTGTCATTCTTCCTTCAAAACGTCTTTATAAGAATACCTCTGTACTAACTGGATCTGTAGCTATACTGTGCCTTCAACTTCTATAAACTTACATTCATTTTTCACTTGTATTTGCTCATATTTCATTCTATACTATCCATAAATTGTACATAGACTACTTCACTGCACTTGCAACAGAATATTTTACAATTTTTATTACCTACTCTGTAATTGTAATTTTGTATTAATTGTATCTGTTATGCATTTTCACTCTCTGCTCTGTCAATATTTTCTATATGTATTTTTTGTGTGAATTTTAATATTGTTAATTCTCTGTTACATATCCAATGTTTATGGAGCTTTTCTCCCTGGGCCTCCACTGAAAATGGGCTCTTAACAGCCTAGTGGACTATCCTGGTAAACAAATGCCAATACATAAATAAATAAATAAATAAATCTACCATTTATTCTATCAGACTAAATCTTACTTCTAAGGATTATCTGACAGAACTTTAGTATAATGTTTTTGCATTTACAGGTCATGAAACACTTGTGTTATGGTGACAGCTTATCTGCCATTTTTTTCTGTCAGACTAATTTTACTTCTAAGGGTTCTGACAGGATTTTAGTGCACTGCTTGAAAATTTACAGAGCATATAATGTTTTTATTCACACTGTGACAACTTACCTAACATTTACTTCTGTCAGACTATTTTTCTCACAATTCCATCCATGTGTTCTGCACGTGGAACAATAAGTGTCCTTCCAGGGACTCATTGTTATATAGCAGTTTTGTGGTTTTACAGGGTCGGATTGCTAGCTCGGTGCCCAACCCTCATTGGAGGGTGTACCACACACTCACACACACATACTCACACCTCGGGCCAGTTTAGAGTGTCCAATCCACCTACTGCATTCTTTGGAATGTGGGAGGAAACTGGAGTACCCACTGGAAACCCATGCAAACACAGGGAGGACATGCCGAATCCACAAAGAAGGCACCTCAGCCGAGAATCAAACCTGAGAACCTCTTGCTGTGAGGTGACAATGCTAACCACTGCAACACTGTGCCACCCCATATTATTTTGCTTGTATCAATTCTGATTGACAATCTTTAGAAGCTAATAAGCCTTATAAAGTTTCTTAAACTAACACACATTCATTTTGTTTCTCTTTGGTTCCTTTAGCTGTGCATATTAACGGGAAGGTTTTGGTATGGATTTAATAGTACAATATTTTATTCTTCCAGCTGGGCATGCAGAATTCTTAAATATCAGTCCCTTACCCGGAAGGTCATGCCTATCTCTATCTTATTGTTTTTTGGCATGCCTCTAGTATCTAAACATGCTTTAAAGGTATCTATGATTATATAGATACTGTGTCTAGGGCATCTGCTTCTGCTATTTGACGTGATATGCCTGGGTACAAATTCAGAAGTTTTCTGTTGAAAATAAATCTGAAATTTCAAATTCAGGTTTAGAGAAAAAAGGTAAGATATGGCCCATCTGTTTCTCAGGTCCACCAGCATTTGATGGAAGAAGTAATTTAGTTTAGAGAGTTTCTAAGATTTTCTTGAACCCCTCGCTCAACACCTTTGAAATCTCTCAAATCTTCATTTACACCTAAGAAATAAATAGAGATGGCAGGAAGGGGCAGCATTCAATTTCAGGATGGCTGTGCTAGCATACCCCCTTTGTCACCCCTCCTCTTCAGCCTTAATCTCTGAAAAGGTGTTCCAACAACTGACTCTGTTCATTCCCCTTGGGCAACAGACTGTGACAGACTCATGGGGTTAAAGGTGGTTCGTGAGGGATACATTTGGCAGTGGATACAAAAACCTCCATTCAAGAGAGTTCCACCCCTCCCTACAAACCAAACAGAATTTTTCTTCAGGTTTGTCAGCTTAGCTCACCCTAGGAGTAATAAAACAACTGTCATTTAATCAGTGGGCAAAGGGCCCTGTTCCAGAATGCTTCTGGTACCAAAGAAAGAGGCTTCTTGAAGACCAGTTTGAAATATTTCCTTCCTATTTCAGTGCTTCTGCGTTACTCTAGGGGTATCTCTGCTCCAGCCTTAGATTATAGTACGCTGAATGGCACTCATTTTCTTACTTTTTTGGATGGCTTATTTACATGTGCAGAGTCTTCAACCAGATGTTGAGCCCTTAACACGGGGTTCAACTTTTCTGACCAGTCTGAGATTTAACAAAACATATTACCATATTATCTTTTAGGATGTCTTATAGATACTTTGCACGAAAAGATTTTGATGCAGGAGAGGTGGAGTTTTATCTGGAAACCTTCCATAGCTTCTCAAATTAGTCTCAAACTTCAGACAGAAAGCTCTCAGGATTCCAGGGCTCAGAACATCTATGTTTCTCATGATTCATCTTACTAGTCTTTACATGCAAATTATTCTATGGTATCTTAAAAACACATTGACCCAACACTTGTATCCTTCAGATAACTGTCTTGGGCTTTGTGTTAATGAAACTGCACTAGTGGAGACTACAAATACAAATCTGTATCTACACCCACTTCAGAATGTCCTTGGAGAGTACAGGACTTATGAGGATAAAGGCCTGTGTATTCTTCAGACAGACCAAAACATGTTCTTTTGAAAGAGATGTGTGGGCTTTGAATCTCTTAATTACCTATGGTCCCTGGGACCTCCCCTCATGATTATATACAACATCACAGTGATGCAGTAAATCGAGAAGTTATGAGGCAAAAGATTGTGCCATCTATATAAGCTGGCTATGATCACTTGGGAGATAGCGCTTCAGAATTCTTTAACCTTCCAAGCATAATATACACTATCAGAACAAAACATAGTGGGAGACAAACTGAGCAGGACCAGAACAGACCCTTACAAATACTGTTTGAACAAGTGGATCTTCCTGGTATTGATCCAGTTCTGGGGGGTACCTCAGCTAGATCTGTTTGCCTCCTTTCAAAACAAATAGCTTTATACATTTTATTTCATTCCCTTTCAGCAGCATGCCTCTTTATGTTTTTGCACCCTTTCTACTGATACACAGGGTAATTCTGAGGATTCAGAAGGGCTCTCAAAAATATCTGTGGTTACCTCTTTTTAGTCCAAATTCTCCCTTTTTATGGAATTGGGCAAGGGGAGTTATCACAAGCTTTTTCATGATCTAGGTCTATTCACACAAGTCTTATCATATCCCAATCTAAAACATCTTAATATATCTGCCTGGACCTTCATTTCAGTGCAGCTTGTTCTAGATTGTGACAGTAAATATATGATTCCTTAGTTTTACTGTTTGGATTTTTAAGAGTTACAGTCTTAAGCCACCATTAAACTTTGTTGCCACAAATAAAGTATATTCATTAGTGTTATGTCTAATAGGGGGAGGTAAGAGTGTTAAAAGTCAAGCAACAATACTATCGGTACAGATTATTCAACTGAGATGATGCTGAGTACATTCTGAGATATTATTCAATATTTTGTGTGAGGGATGCATGTTTTCCTTAATGATAAAAAAAATTGCTGTAAGGTTGACAATAAGGGTTTGAGAGGCAGTGTAGTTCACTTTGCTGAAGGTTTTGGTAAGAATTATATTACACCGGCTTGTATTAGTAGGGTAAACTTCTTGTTACTGGATACAAATAAGCATTTTTTCCTAAAGATGGAGACAGATGAAAGGAATTGTCTGTCCTTGGTGTCTTCCTGGTGACTGGCATCTACAGTTCACAGTACTATGGGTATTCTGATGCACTGTATAGGACAGCTGACAATGGTATACCTACCTCTTGAGCAGAAGTAATGGCAGAACACACCCGGCAATCTGACACTTTTAAGTTTTGGTAGTAGGATGCCAGTGTGTTGTACTTCTCTCGGTGACAAAAAAACAGTATCTGTGATAATCAGAAAGTGCAGTAACACAACAATTTTAAACTTGCTATACTGCGGAAATGGAAGTAATTGCAGTAGCTATTCAAGGAATTGAGTTATTCTGGTTTGATGATTACACTGATGACTCCAAATACATTTTGATCTTCTGTATATGGCATAATGTTTATGTGGTGCTGAGTTGCCTAATTCACACAATGTATCTAAAGTCAGGTAATCTGGATGAATGATGATGACATCACCGGAGGCATCAGGTCTCATGATTCCCTCATCCAGTCATAGCAGGTTGGATTCTGCTCTGGTCTGACTGCAAACTCCAGGGTCATGGTTGATGGTAGGCATAGCTGCATCTGGTCCTAATGGTCCTCAGTGGTTTCCTGGCATCTCCAGATTACTATGTTCATCCTTGTGGATTTTTCTGATGTGTAAAACTGGGATACCATTACAGAATCAACACTTTGGATGGATGTGGTGGCTGCGGTTGTAAGAATGACCATGAAAGGACCCTTTTGTCTAGGTTGAGGTGAATGCTGCCAGGTAAATGATCTAATATAGATCTAGTCACCGTGCTTGATGTCATGTCTGGAGGAGGAGTCAGGCTACTTTTGAGCTGATGATATTTAGGAGAGGATCTGCTGCAGAACAGAAATTAGTATTTACAACACAGAAAAATTTGGTTTATCAATATTTTACTTTCCCAGACTCATGGGTGAAATGAGAGCAGTGATATTGAACAATCATATTAATTTTTAATAATATTTTTTTGTACAAACCTGTTATACTATCTATATTATATATCTAGTGAAATAGGTACTTTTATTTAAGTACATGCAACATGGAACACCAAACGTTAGAATACATAACCTTTTGACTAGAGTAATAGCATTTTATTTGCTTCGATAGACGTTAACCCACTTAAAAATATATCTACAATTACATATAAATAACAAAAAGTTTGACATTTAGGCATCTCACAGAAAACAAAAAGGTTTCCATGACTTGTGTAAAGTTTGTCTGTGAAACATTATATTAAATGCATACCTGTGATATAGTAATCCAGGGGTGTCTAACAGTTGGCCCTAGAACCACATTCTGGCCTACCAAAGCATTTTATTTGGCCTTCAGTTTGTCCTGCAACAAACTGTTTTGAAGAGACAGATACATGTTGTACATGGTAATGTGGCCACCAAACCTTGCCAAGTATGGCAAGTGGCCCTGAACTGTATGAGAAGTGGAACAGGAGTCAAAAAGTTTGGAAAGTCATATGCTGGATAGGTCGGGAAATGTAAGGATCACATCAGTGTGGCAACTTAGAACAAGAGCAAAAATGATGAAACCTGATGATTTTAAATTTCCTGCTTTTCTTTCTAGAGTCCCCAAACTCATGAATTACCACTTGAGCATGATGTGTACCTGTGAAAATATTAACTATTTTATCTTTATGCTTCAGTGATAACTATCAGTGTTTTAATTTGCACAGGTGCATTATTATTTGTCGTCGAAGCAGGATTTGATTTGTAGTGCCAAAACAAAATGTTGCCATGAGTGAGCTACCTTTTCTGTGAATACAGGATCAGTCTACAAACAGTATGAGTTTTGGACATCTGTCAAGTCAGATCAACAAGAAAGCACATAGTTAAGAAAAAAAAGCACACAGTTGTAATTTTTTCAGCCCTGTTAAAATTGAAAGATGCAGGATTTCAGAGATGGACACATGATCATTTTTAGGGAGGGGTTATTTAACAGTTAAAGAATATAGCAGAAAGTAAAAATACTGACAAGTACTGAGCGACTACAGAATGTGTGACTGCAACAGATATTTTATGCTTCTTTATAATAATGAGGCAACTACAAAAATGTGTAAATGTAACAAATATTTTGTGTTTCTTTATAATAACAAGGTGTCTACAGAATGTGAAACTGCAACAATGATTTTTTTATCGAAGTATAAATGAAAATGCCATATCTAGCAGTTGCTGCAATTGCCCTAAAGCAGTGTGGGAGAGCTGCTGCAACAGGATTTAGGTTAATGCTAAAAATACAGCTCTAAAAACATTATTTTCCATTATGTTAATAATATTATTGTGTTATGCTCATAACAGAGCAAGGAAAAATTCCTTTGAATAACTAGGTAAGCCAAGAGCACGAGGGTTAAGGAAAAGGGTTTTTAGATGAACGAATGCATTCTCATGTTTTTTTTTTTTTTGCCAATGTAATGGTTCTGGAATGCATTTCTTAAGAAAAAAACTACTGGAACATTAGTAATTCATTGTCTACAGTAACCTGCTAATCTAAGGAAAGTACAGAGCTGCTTCAAGGTTATACTTCATAATGCAGGCTGATAACAGAAAGCTGAAAACTGAGAAGAAAGAATGTGATGTGCTTCTGCAGAAATGAAAAGTAATAGGTACTGAAGCTATGGCTTTCTAAACTATAATTACTTTTTGTTCTTTTATAAGTAAAAGCAGATACTGACTGTTGGAGTGAATTGGAATAAAGACAAAAAACGAAATGCCAATAACTGAAAAGTAGAGGGAATTGAAATATGAATTGTAGCTGGGTTAACTCATTCCCTCCAGTACAGGTCTATGAGTGTGTACTTTTAATTCCCAGTGGTGTGGCTTGAGCCTTTAAAAAATGAAGTTATCACCTTACAATTCAAATACTCATATCTCTGGAACTATAAGTGTTACTAGAACTATAAATGGGAAACTATTAAGGATAAATCAATCTCTACATTAGTGACTTTCATTCAGTTTAATGCTTTAAACTGGATTTTATAAGCCAAAATAAAGGCAGTGAATATTAGTTTTGTAATGTTGTATAAACAACTTATAACATCTCTGTAATCATTCAAACAAGGCACATAGTGAAAACAGGATTTTCTTCATACACCTGTGAGCTTTCATATGAAGCTATGCAGTTCTAACTGTTCTACTGGAATGTTGAGATATTTAGAGAAATATGACCATTATTACAATACAAATAAACAGTATACAAATAATATCCAAAATCACTTTTGCTGCATTAGACAGATGTCAAATAGCAATACAATTGTATTTTACATCATGTATGATTTAAGATTGTAGGTAGCATGGTTTTGGAATTATTAATGCAAATATGAACAGGCAATATTTGATGCCCAGAGGTGCAGTAGAAGGTAACTGCAGAAACACCTGGACGCACACTCAGCTCTAATATATATATAGCTACTGAACTTATAGCTGTAAGGTCTTAAGCAAAGCTACGGTTTTTGGTTTCTTAACAGGTAGTATGAGTGTGCTACACACACTTTTAGTTTGTACCCTGATTCCTTGATGAAATGGTGCTAAGATTACATGTTCATTTTTTTCTCTGCTTTCGTTGAGAAGAAATACCAGATAATCTATGTATGCCAGTGAATCGAGGTTTTAAAATTACTTTTGCAGATTCTGCCCTTTAATATAACAGATGTCATTGTTATGGCAAGTCTGCACCTGTTGTGTGACGGAGTGCAGGAATGAGTCACTTTGAAGTTGCCAGGTGGATGCTTGGTTCCTACAATAGAAAACAGTGCCTTTATCTATACTGGGACTGGGAGGGTACAACTCTTGAGTAATGTCCAAAGGGATTCATTAGGAGTACAGTAGTTTGTAGAGTTTAAGTCACACATTAAATCTCTGTCCAGAAGGTTATGTGGTGGTGCAGAAGTTTTTATATTGAAAGCAGGTTCACTATGCAGAGGCTTCACCTGAACAACCACAGGCATATATATGTTTTTGATAATTTACTGGAATTCCTCTCTGTGCAGAAATTTTAGAAAGCAGGAGGGTTATTGTACCAGATGAAGCTACCATGTAGCTTTAGTCCCTGTGAGGAAAGCAATGCTTACATCTTGTACCATAGCTTAAAAGAACTTTATTGATCTATAGGCAGAAAAAGAAATAACTGTGATTTCTGTTCATAACTGTACTAGAAATCTTGTTGCCAGGCAGTGTTCAAGAACGATGGTTGTGGAATTTCAAAGGGAGAGGGTAGATGTCTATTTGCATGGGTATATCTTGCTGTAAGGCTAATGTATGCTGTCTTGTATTCACAGTAAAGGGTTAGTTTTTTGCATAGCTATGTTTCTATGATGCAGTAAGGAACAGTTGTTTCTCAAATGATTTTTCACCCTCAATTAAAACATAAGTTATAGTTTGAATTAATTTATACATTTATATTGTTAATACTCTTTTGGTCTTACTAGAATATTTGGAGGGATATGTATAATTTTATTTTAATGCACAAGTCATATCAGTATTTCTTTCAGCTTTTATCCTGTCCATTACTTCTCAGTTCTTGTGAGATTGTTGTAGAATAGTGTGTTTGTGAAGTGCACGATTGGTTTACATTTTATAATTGATAGGCATTAGGAGAATCTGTATTAGGAGTAATAAATAAATGCTGATCACCATTTTTCAAAAGGGGTGGTGGGCAGATGGCAGTAGGTACCTTTCAGATAAAAAGAGATGTGACATCTGAAATTCCATTTTTTCTAGCTCCTTCAAGGGATACTATCCCCACTGTCATTCTAGTGTTAAATTAAGATAATTTTACTTTATCTATCATTATACTTTAAACGTTTACAAAAGATTAATTTTTCCAATTTTTACTTTTTTTCCTGCTAGTCATTAAAAGCTGTCCAACAGGAGGCAGTTACCTTGTTTTTTCCCCTTTTTTAGATTTTCTAAAATTTTCTTATCAAAGTACCTTTTTTCTGGAAACTATAAGGTACTAACATTTTTCATGAGCTCAGACCACTTTATACCTTTGGACCTGCTGCTGGACACCAGCAGTTTAGGAAACCATGACATTTAAGAAAGATGCCTGGTATGCAACGGTAGGATGTGCATTTCAAGGTCTTGCATGTGCAATGAAACCAAAAATGCTGCAATAATCACTGAAGTGAAGACAGCAGTGTTTGAACAGTTGGACAAGGCCATAGTTAATGACAGCTGGAATACTTTAAAGATGTTTTTGGAAAACACTCTGGGCACAGTGTGGGGATGGGATATTAGCAGAGTGTCCTTGGCAAAAGCTGAAAAGTGTGGATTCCAGAAAGGTATATTTTTAAGAGTTAGAAGGTAGAAGCAAAATTAATGTAGAATCTATACTGGATACAAAAGAGTGATTCAACCCCTTTGTCCTTGCAGGGATATTGGAAGGTGGTAATGGAAGTTTGCCAGTTCATCACACATTTTTTGGACCCAAAGAAGGTATACAAAGGCATATGCTGGAATGTGCCATTGGAGGTGCTACATCAGGATAGAGTTCCAGGGCCTCAGTTTTGTGCTATTGATTTCTTGTTTTTTAGGAGAGAGGCTTGTGTCCACATTCAAGATTATAGGCCTGTGCCAATGGGGTGTCTTGTAGTTCCATTTGTTTGAGTTTCACAGTCAGGATCAGGATATCAAAGCAAAGCCAAAGTCTGGAGTGTATCTAGTTTGGTGATATGTGGTTTGCATGTCATTTTGCTGGCAGATGATGTCATGCTAGACTGAAGAGAACTTGAGCCGTAGGATCACCTAGAATAGTGTATTGTTGAGCATGAAAGGATTGATATAAAAGTAAGATCATCAGTTTAAAAGTCCTGGTTCTCTTCAGGGAGATAAAAGTTAATTGTGTGCAGGTAATTTGGCACAGGTGCCACTGGCTGAACAGTTTTCTAAGACAAGTCAGCCTAGCATGTATAACTGTTTTTGTTGGGCTTGCTGAATTCCACTTAGTTGACAGGTCACGCAAATTTTTTCTGTTCTATATGCTTTTTCTCTTCTCTTCTCTGCCTGCTGACCATTGAGTGTCCTCCTCTCAGGCTCACCCAATCACTCTTACATTCTGTGGATTCCCCAGTGATGCAAGGGCTGGTCTTTAATACAAATGGCCCTGACAATAGTTTGTGCCCTTGCCAGCACCCCAGAAACATAGTTGAATTTGTTTTCCCTTATCCCACCTTTGGAAGGTTTTGGATAATCCTTATGATTGCAGAGGCTCACATTGCCCACTTTCTGAGGTTTGTCCACTGCTGTACATTCACTTTGAAGTCTGACATCCATCTGTGGCTCATTAAGCCTCTTGCCCTTCGTCAGTGCAGTGTAGATGCATCTTGGCCCCGCCTCCTGTGCTGATTTTTTCCTCATCAGTTCCTATGTTGGTGGTTATTACACATGAAGATGGTACCCTCCAGCCTGATTTGCTACCAGCATTGGCAGATACCTTCATGCTGGCCATCTTTGATGTGTGCCATCTACAGATGATTGTATAGGCGCTAGTTCCATTTTCAGTATATATTGCTACCTGTTGCTAATGGTTTCTTCATCCCCATTGCTTGGGTTTGGTGATTTAAAGATTGATGTCAGCAGCATTTACTTTGGTGCCTCTTCAGCCTTCTTTGTCCTTGGCATTTGAACCTCATCTGTAGAGGGCTTCATCCCTGGGGGTTGGCATTGGCATTTCTGATTATGGTTTAGAAAACAGTGACCTGATCAGTACTACTCTATGGTACAGAAGCCTGGGCAGTGAAGGCAAAGAAGTTGACAAAGTTACAGGTGATGGAGATGAAGTACCTAAGGTGGGTGGCAGGATGTACACTGTGGGACATACTAAGAAATGAGGACATCAGAATAGAAGCCAGCCAAACTATCCCCAGTTGAAGAGAAGGTCGATACAAAAATACTTTGGTGGTTTAATCTGGTGAAGAAGATTTGAGAGAGACAGGAAATGAGGGCATACAACAAAGAGACAGATGGATTGCATGACAGATGACATGTGACAGGTATGTGAGTAAAAGAATGTAGGGCAGCAGCATTGAATCTAGAGAGATGTAGATCCCACTCTGTTGGACCTTTTGCATATCAATTAACAGTACCTGAACTACTAGATCCAAGGATTTAAACTTTGCTTGCGGCTGAAATAGGACATGTTAGAAGGGTAGCTATCTATCTCAGAGAAACTCCATTCTCTAAAATAGACTTCCCATCCATATGAAGTAAAGTTTTTCTCTAACCCTACTGAAGTGCAACCTAGATCAGGTCAGTAGATGGGAAATAGGAAATTCCTATCTGGTTTGACTCTTATGATCCTGATGGACATAAAGAGCTGTTAAATCATACCCTAACATTCACCCCTTAAAATAACCTCTAAGGCACAATAACTCATGGGATACACGTGGTTTGCATGGCTAGTATACAATGACAGTTGATGTCGTACCCTAACCCTATGTAGAAGATGAGAAAATGAAGACTGATGATTTCTGAGTAGGGGCTTAATCCTTAGTCAGTGTCAACCCTATTCAGTACTGAGCACACAATCTCCAATACCCTAGATACTGTGATGTTTTCAGGAGTCAGTCCTGATAACGAGATTGCATCTCTTATGGTTAAAGCATACTTGCACTGTCTTTCCCCCAGTTTCTGCCCTGGAACCCTCACAGTCTCCTTCTGTGGTGTCCTAACATTCTAGGATTATAGAAGTAGAAAGCCTCTCAAGATCCTACAGATTCCTCAGATGACTGCCCTTTAGGAAGCCCAAAATAATGTGGATGTATGTGAAAGAACCATTATAACAACCTCTATCCCCTTTAGATTGTCCTGCATACCAACAAGAGATGATGGTCACCCTCCCCGACCTGAAATTTGGAGAAGTTCTTTAACGTATGCAAAAGGGGATATTTTTCATCTTACACATCACTTGTCTTCAGAGATTTTTGAGAAGGATACCCCCTACTAGATTTTCCTGGCCATACCTGAGGCATTGGAAATTCTGTGATATTGTGACCCCAATGCTTTGAAGACTAAACCATACATTTTGACTGGTTCTTATATGGGTCTATCCATTAATAGCAGCCATTGTGACTTCTTCCATGCTGTTAAGTGGGACTGAAACCTTTAAGGTCCAGTGTTTTACCTCCCCTCCCCAGTAAGGAATCTATTGCTCTGGATTGTTGTGGGAAGCATGCAAATGTGTGTTACATTTTAGCCAATTATTTACTGCGTATTACATGGTTCCAGGAAAACCACTGGGATGAACTCTGGAAGTCACAGGAATGCTTTCCAGAAGATCAGAAAGTCTCAAGACAGTACTGATTTTGCACAGATACTGTATGATTCTCCCAGTCTATTCATGCATCTCACAAAATGCTGATGAATCAGTTAGAGTACGGGGAGCCTACATTATGGCTTGCTTCTGTGCCTGTTTACGATGCACAGATTTTATTGAGAATTTCAAGTCATTCTTTTCAAAACTCCTTTCAATGGCTCCATCCTTTTCAGACCACACAAATCTGCAGGAAAGTGAGAGGAATTGACCACACAAATCTGCAGGAAAGTGAGAGGAACTGACCACACAAATCTGCAGGAAAGTGAGAGGAACTCACCACACAAATCTGCAGGAAAGTAAGAGGAACTGACCACACAAATCTGCAGGAAAGTGAGAGGAATGGCAAGACTTTCATTGCTGTCAGGCTGCAGGATCAGGCAGCACAGAAATCATCTACTTGGAGCGGAAAGAGCTTTAATGAGATACAGTTCAAGCTTGGCTCCCAGCAGTAGGATAACCAGCAGTCTGTGTGAGCCATTTCAAGGCCAGCAGTCTAAGAGGGGCTAGTTTGGCCATGGTTCATCTCAGTATGGGGACCCTTTACCCAAAGAGGAAGAAACAGTTGACAGAGGACTGGGTTTCCAAGACTTCCCATCTACTGGACATGTCCATCAGAATCCTTGAATGTTTCCCTAGCTACCCTGTCTGGAGGTCACTGTTCATGTCTTTGCATGACGTGCCACCATGTCAGAAGGATGGTTTATGACTTCTATGGCCAGAGGCTACAAACAAAACCTTACTCACCCCCATTAAAGAAAGACAGCTAAAGAAGAGGTGCATCAGTTTTCTACAAAAATGTAAATGTTAATAATCAAATATTACAAATGCTAACTGCCTGTAGCTGGAGAAACTGTAGGATGAATTGGAGACTCTTGCTGCAAGTTGGTGAACTGAGATAGCCTGAGAAGCTTGTCTCTACTGCGACTCTTACTAGAGCGTATGGTTTACAAGATAGACTTTTGGACATCACTTCTGTTTGAGATGCTCTCAGAGTTACGTGCCTTCAAATGTATGGGGCCATATCTCTCTTTCAAATGTTTGTCTAACATTTGCCAATCTGAGGTAAATGCTGATCCAAGTGGACAGTTTCCAGGTCAGAATGGGTAGGGAACAGAAAACTGCATACATAAATAGAGTTTGAAAATGCAATTAAAGTTCAGTCAAAAACCTGAAAGGTGTTTAATGTGAGTCAAAAACAATGCTGTAATACTGAATAATATTAATTATAAATAAAGAAGAGTAGCTGGGAAAACATAAGAAGAAGAAGAAGAAGGAATGTTAGTTTAAGAAGAGTAAAGTACATTGACTGGCAGTAAGTGTGTTTTCTGGGTGGGAAGGAAACTGACTGGTAAAAACAAAACACAAAGTACCGCCACTCAGATAAAGCTGGTTATACCAAATAAATTTGAGTAAATGTAAAAATGAAGTAAACCAGCACCATGACACAAAACAGTAGAACAAATTTATTAACTTACACTTGCTAGTATCCAAATACTTTCACCATACTGGCTTCATCAGGCAAATAGTCAAATAGTAAAAGAATCAGCTTTGAATATCCTAATAAGTCTTGTGACTGAAATCATGTGACTTTTATAATTAAGCATTTAAAGACACAAGAATATACATATATGAAAAATGTGTACGAAAAGCACACTGTATACAATAATAAAATTATATAAAACTGTATAAAAACATTATTCTGTCTCTTAATTCATTCAAAACTGGTTTCAATGTAAAACTGTCATTAAGACCAGGAGGTTGCTGTGCTTTAAAATGAATATTCCATTTGTTTTCAAGAATTTCAGTATTGTTTTAATGTTTCCACCCATTTATACTTTCATTTATTGTCTACAGTATAAGGAAATGGAATTTGTGGGTCATGTCGATATTCTTGATATGCTTATAAAGTACATTAGTTTCTATTTGTTTTTGGATATCTGACAGCAACCTCCTGGTCTCAATGACAGTTTTATATTGAAACCAGGTTTAAAAGAATTAAGAGAGAGAATACATTGTGGTGACTCCCTTCTGGCCCAAGCACATCTTCTTTGGAATTGGCCAGAATTGGCCTGGACTTACCTTTTTTTTTTTTTTTTTTCCCAGTATCTCCCTTTTTTTTTTTTAATTAATATCCTCTGTAATTGACTTCGTATTTTTGTTGTTATACATTGTATGGCTTGTCTATTTTTCTTTTTTCTTTTAGATTTTATCAATTAATTAGTTTTTCACTAACTTGTCATTTTGTTGTATCTTGTGTGGAGCTTTTCTCCCCGGGCCAATACTGAAAATGGAAATATATCCAGCTAGACTAGCCCGGTCAACAAATGTAAAATAAAAATAAAATAAAATAAATACTGACACAAGATCAGGAGTACTTGATACCTCCCAACCTGAAACAACTGCAGCTGACTGTCTAGATTGTAGGGATTTTATACCTTTTAGGGATTTTTTTCTGAGGATGTGGAGCAGATGTTAATGGGGGCAAGAAAGCTTGCTACTAGAAAACATAGTAGAAAATCATATACAAGCAAATGGAAAATATTTGCTAGTTGGTAACAGCAGGAAAACCAGCACTCATTCAGGGCAAGTGTTTCTCTGGTTTTACAATATCTGTGTGAGTTTCTATCATATGGACTGTCTTAGTCCTCTGTCAAGGTGCATCTTTTGGACATTTCAACGTCTGCTCATGAATCCCCCTTGTTCAATACAGTCTCATGTCAAAATGTTTTTGAAAGGGGTTCAATATAATATGCCTCCATGAAAACCATTGGTCCTCCTTGTGATCTTCCTTGTGATCTTAAATTTACATTAGAAAAGCCAAGACTTTCTCCATATGAAATAGGTCATCAGGCTATCCTGAGGTTCTTAAAAAGGAAACTAGTCTTACGCATAGTTCTGAATTCTGCAAGAAGAGTATCTGAATTGAAGTCTGTTATGGTGGGTCAATCTTATCTCATTTTCCACAAAGGTAGGATTTCCTTGTGAACTAATCCTTTTTTATGCCTAAAGTGGTATCCAGGTATATATTAAGACAATCTATCCATCTTACTGTCTTATTTCCAGCACTTAAAAATGAGAGAGAGAGAGGATACTTTATACCTTGGATGTCCAAAGATAATGTAGTTTTTAATTTCTTTTGAAGTTAAGAACATAGGGCAGTCTGTGTCAAAACAGATTATTTCCAAATGGTTGTCTCAGGTTTATTATCTTTTGTTATTCCCACCACAGCAAAACTATTTTAGCCAGGTCCAAGGCTCACTTTTGTTTATAAACCACTGCAAAACTATTCTATGAAGAGTCAAGCCTCACTCTACCAAATCCTTGGCTTCATCTATGGCATTTTGGAAGCAGCAACTTGGTCCTCTGTGCATATTTTTGCAAAACACTATAAACTAGATTATTTTTCCAGATCTGGAACAGGCTTTGCTAGGACCATTCTCCAAGGTCTTCTGGATCCTTCTCCTTCCACATCCCAGTTCCTTTAAGCTATGTGATCCTAGCCATATAGTTTAGGCTACAGCAGCCATGATCATAATATGAACATAGTACATTTGTGCAAGTAAACTAACCATAACAGTACATGCTTGAATGATCACGGCTGCAGTATCCCCTCCCTCCCTTTCTCCAATCCCTCTTATTTTTGTATGCCTGGAGGTAGACAGTATTTTTTCTTTTCCTAGCGATGTCTTCTTAGGACTTAGTCTCCCTCTTTCAGTTGCCATGAAAAAGAACTGACTTTTAGTCAGCTCAGCTTGAGCTAGCTAATTCGAACATCTACTGTTATGGTAAGTTTACTTACACAGCTGTACTTTCTTTTGATGATGTTATTACTGTTGAAAAGGATGAGTTCCTTACCTTGGCTAGTCAGGCACTAGTGGTAGTAAATCCTGATAAGTGGATGTCTTTACAGATGGTCATTCTCTATAAAGTTATTCATGAGGATACAGGGTCTGATTATAATGATTTAGACAAAGAAAGGGGTTCTCCTTCTCCTGCAGACTCCCAAGCCTAGCTCTCTAAACCTTAATTTATTCCTCCTGTGGAAGAATTATCTTTTAATCACATAATTTCCAGGATGAATCAGATATTTTTCATCATCATCATCATCATCATCATCTTCTTTCGGCTGTTCCCGTTAGGGGTCACCACAGCAGATCATCTGTTTCCATTTCTTCCTGTCCTCTGCATCTTGCTCTGTCACACTGACCACCTGCATGTCCTCTTTCACCACATCCATAAACCTTATCTTAGGCCTTCCTCATTTCCTGTTACCTGGTAGCTTCATCCTTAGCATCTTTTTCCCAATATACTCAGCATCCCTCCTCAGCACATGTCCAAACCAATGTAATCTTGCCTCTCTGGCTTTGTCTCCAAACCTTCCAACCTGGGCTGACCCTCTAATATACTTATTCCTAATCCTGTCCACCTTCATCACACCCAGTGCAAATCTCAACATCTTTAACTCTGTCACATCCAGCTCTAACTCCTGCCTTTTTGTGAATGCCACTGTCTCCAACCCATATAACATAGCTGGTATCACTACCCTCTTGTAGACCTTCCCTTTCACTCTTACTGGTACTCGTCTGTCACAAATCCCTCCTGACACTCTTCTCCACCCACTCCATCCTGCCTGTACTCTCTTCTTCACCTCTCGTCCACACTCACCATTACTCTGAACTATTGATCCCAATTATTTAAACTCATCCACCTTTGCCACCTCTACTCCTTGCATCCTCACCATTCCTCTGTCCTCCCTCTCATTCACACACATATATTCTGTCTTAGTCCTGCTGACCTTCATTCCTCTTCTCTCTAGAACATATCTCCATCTCGCCAGGGTCTCCTGCACCTGTTCTCTACTCTCACTACAGATCACAATGTCATCTGCAAACATCATAGTATGGGAACAAAATGCTATTCCCCCTGAAATTAGGAGATATTATGGTTCATGACAAATGTGCAAAAATGAGAAAAAGGGATTATGGATGGATGGATATATCGTATCCCAGCTATATTATTAGCATTGGAGGAGGTGTTGAATACTGCCTGTGTTCATCTTGATATACAACCGTAAGTTCCTAAAAAGCAGATAAACTGTATAAAGTTTCTTAGGATAATAAATGTATTTTCTGTCACCTTAGAGCTGATCCTGCAGCTATTTCAACAGTGTCTCCTGCTATCAGCAGGCTAGTTCTGAATGCCAACCCTATACTTAGTTGTTGACAAGGTAAATGTTTGGACTGTATAGGCAATAGACTGTTTTCTTTTACCATGTTAGCCTCCAGAATTCTGAATTACCAGGCATATATGTGGAAATGTATGTTTTAATATATGTCTGAGGGAATTAGCTTACTCTCTTCCTACAGAAGAAAACTTGTATTTGAGCCAAACTATCTCTACCTTTTCTCAAATATCTAAACATACTTTGAAGAATGTGCATGATTGTGTAGATACAATGTCTGGAGCCACTGCTACAGTATTAAGAAGATATGTTTGGATATTTAGCCAAAAGATTGATTATGAGGTAAAGTTTAAAATATTGGATTCAGCTTTAGATAAAGAGGTATTATTTGGTTCTTCTGCTATGCAGGTTCTCAAACAATATGATGAAAGAGAGATACTGGTTCAGGACATTTCCAAGAGCATATTTTACAGACCTCCCTCTTACATAAACAGCTAAATAAACTAGCCTTTTTCTGATAAACAAAACACAAAAAAGAGATGGCCGGTGGATAACAACAACAAAAAATAGTTATTTTCAGAAAAAGTGACAAAGCTATAGTACAAGAATGACTACGCCAGCATTACTTGATCTCTTTCTTCTCCCCCAACCAATATCTCTTCAAATCTGTCCAAAAGATGGCCTTTAACATTCCCCTTTGGGTACAAATTATTTTGGACTACTGGGTGCTGAAAGTAGTGCAGGAGGGTTACAGATGGCACTGAAAACAAAAACCTCATTTGCGTGGAGTACTTCCACATCTTCTGAACCAAACAGAATTTTTCATCAGGATCTTCAGTCTGTACATTTCCAGAGAGAGTTATAGAACCATTGCCTTTAGAGAAAAGGGGCAAAGGCTTCTACTGTAGACTATTTCTATTGCTAAAGAAAGAGGCTTCTTGAAGACCACTAGTAGATCTTTCTTTTCTAAATCTGTACATGAAAGTTCTGAAATTCAAAATTTAGAACTTACAGAACCTGTTAGCCATCATGAGTTATTTAGTAACTCTAGACCTAAAAGATACTTAATACCACATTTTATAGCCACAGGCTTCAGGAAATGTCTAAGTTTCTAAGTTTCAGGGTCACATTATCAGTTATTTCCATTGCCCTTTGGTTTATCTACACCTCTAAGGGTATTCACAAAATGTCTGGCCTCAGTCATAGTTTATTGCAGACTGAATGACACTGCAAGAGTAAACAAGTCATGGAAAAATGTGAGAGATTTTATCCCGATGCTAAGAATCATTAACATGGGCTATGTCACTTTGGACCAATCTGGGATTCTAAATAAATATAATGAAATCGTCCTTGTCTCAGTCTCACAGTATTTTGTTTCTGGGGTGTCTTATATATTTTTTCTTCAAAAGGCCTTTTAACAAAAAACAGGGTGGACCTTTATCTGGAATTTTTATTAAACTTTTTCAGTCAGTCTCAAACATCTGCAACAGAATTTCTCACGATTCTAGGATTCATGGCTTAGACAATTCTCATGATACCTCTATCCAGGCTATGAAAAATAATACAATGGTTTCTAAAAAACAAACAAACAAACAAAAAAACACATGGAGCCAGTGTACACATTCTCTGGAGTATCAAATTCCGGTTTGGGTTTCATAAAAAGGAATTGCATTGATGGCGACAACAAATTCATCTGAACCCAGGTCTCCCCTTCCCTCCTCAAACCCTAAACCCATCTGTCATTCATATACATCAGATTTTCCTTGGGGAGCAGTTTCCAGTAGGGTGAAAGTGAAAGGCCTGTTGAATTCTTTGGACAGACTGAAGCACATCAGTTTAAAGGAGATGTTGGCTGTGATCCATGCCTTGAAGTCTCGCCATCATCTTTGGTCCCCAGGACCTCTTCAAGCCATTACAGACAATACATAATCATGTGCTATATAAACAAGAAGGGAGGTACAAGGTCACCCATACTATGCAGTCTAGAAATCATGGCTTCATCATTCCTTAATCCTCCAAGCATCTTACATTCAGTCAGAGCAAAGCATAGTGGCAGACCAGGACAGACTGTTACAAATGGAAAGTGACTTATCAGCTAAAATAGACAGTATTAGAACAATTAAGGAGTTATAAACAAAATTACACTGTTTGTTCATCTAGGATGTCCCAAGTATAGAAATTAATTGATTAATTCATATTGTTGTAAATATTTCAATAAACATGCACTCGAGGAATTTCTTGTTGTCATGTGAAAGCTTATGTCTGATTAACAAAAATGTTCTAACAATATATATCTAGGTAGTACGATTTCCAAGATGTGAACATTTGTGAAAGATTAACAAAAATATAGTTTGGGTTTGTGTACATTATAATATATTATAGTATTTATATAAAGGCTATGAATGAACTATCACCACTGCAAAGAAACTTCCTTACTGATAACATTGCTATCACTATATCACTTCCTAATATACGTACTGTAATATATATTACAGTCTAGGTCTTCTCCTAATGCTGATTAAATTTGTATACTTATTCTGTTATTAACCATGTGTAACTGCTTTTCCTGTGTGCGTATATATATATATATATATATATATATATATGTATATATAGGTCTTGTTATGTTTTCTGCTGTATACTGTATTTTAACATATTGTTTGAAAATTCTCTGTATACTGTATTTTAACATATTGTGTAAAATTTTACTTACTGTGGAGCTTTTCTCCCCAGGCCTCCACTGAAAATGGACGTGCGTCCAGTCGGACTATCCTGGTTACCAAATGTAAAATAAAATAAAATAAAATATTAGAGCAATTTTAATAACTTTTATTTTCTCAAAAATATTTACCATTGTTTATCTTATGCTTTTTAAGTTTATTTATCAGAAAATGCTCTGGAATGCAAGATGTGTGCAGGCTGCCAGACATGTGACATTCCACACCACATAGGTGTTAATGAGTTAGAGACGCTTTTCCTGATTTCATAGGCCAGGACATTAAGAGTTTAGGACAGAATGCATATTGTCAGGGTCCATGATGCCTCCTCAGTTAAGGAAGACTGTCCTGTGCTGTTACCCAGATTTGCATATTGGGCTCCCTAAGTTTGCCAACAATTTCAGGTTGGGAGCAGTTGTCATATTAACAAATAATACAATTTCCCTTCAAGTGGAAGTGTCATGCATTAACACATGGTGCACAGAGAAAGGTGAATGCTGACAAATGCAGTATCATCTCCTTTGGTAAACATCAAACTGCTACCATTTACTGCATCAGTGACACCCCACTGTCCTAAGAGTATGTCATCACAGACCAGGCTAGATGGTCCTATTTCCTTTACTTACCATGAATTACCCAGAGTCTGGAAATCCTTCTATATAAAACAATTAGTAAGGGCATCTGTTCCAAACCCAAGATAGCTATTGTTCCCATGCCCTCTGCAGAGGTTAGATCGATTGTAGAATATAATGCAACCTTTGGCATCTGTCTCACCAGACATATCAAAAAACATGTAAGAGATCAGTGCTTCATAACAAAAAGAATCTCAGGTCTCATAAATCTTCGCTTTAAGGAAATTCTGGAGTCACTCTTCCTGTACTCAGTTTCATATGGACCCCTGAGAAGAGACCTATGTTTTGCTTTCCATGCCCTTAGAGATCTCAGTTTCCAAGACCTTGTTTTCTACAATGTGTGAAACAGTACAGCCAAAATTAGAACAAGAGATAAAAAAGGAATAAATAAAACTAAATGGATAGAAAAGTTAATCATCTAGATGCCCCTTGCATGCCAAACAGTGTGATTCCCTGTCTGCCTTCAGACATAGCTTAGACAACTGGATGGGTATCCTAAAGTACACTAGGACTTACAGGCCTTGCCCTCCTTCAAAACTTGGTAGATTAGGTACTTAGACTCTGTCTGGTAAGGATGAAAGGAATGGCACAATAGAAACAGTACTTCTACTTTAAACCCCTTTGCTTCATTAATAATATCTAAAGATTTTTTGCTAGAGAATGTGCTCTTATCAAAACTAAATGTACTGATTAAGGTGTCTAATGACTTACAGCTGAGTCTTTATCCTCTTAGTGGCGAGCAGATTAACTCTAGAGCATCGCTAAGTACTTTGTCAGGATTTACTGATGCAGTCATAGCATGTTACAGAAGTAATGCATATTACCGTAGATCCTGGCACTTCAGCCAGCCTGTAGTTGCTGTTCTATAACAGTTTAAAACCCATCCCATAATTCAGGACCACCAATAGACGTGCAGTTCTTCAAATGGGCAGTCAGAATGCCTGAATTTGAAAAAACATGTTGATGGATTGTCATATGAATGCACTTTTGCAGCATGCACATAGGAGAACCCCCAGACATGGAAATGGAATAGGAAGGTAACATTCCTGACCGCTGGTACAAACATTGAGGAAAACAATGTAGAAACATACCATTCTGTTTTCCACCTTTATTTTATAGATCACGTTCATGTCTTGGTTTCTGTATGTAAACACAATACTTGTCTGTGTGCATTTGAGATCCTTACTATTTTTATTTATTTATTTTATTTATTTAGCAGTTGTGAGGCTTTGCCAGAGATGGCCTGCACCTGTCGCTCTTGGGATTCCAGATACTGACTAAGGCCCTTGTCACCTCTATAGTGCCTTTTTTAGGAAAGGTTCAAATGACAAATTCACCACCATAACAGGTACAAGCAAGCAAAATCTGAGGGTAATGCTACTGAAACCTCAAAATGCACTCACTCAAGGCACTCCTTAAAATGGAGAACATGGACATCTGTGCAGTGACAGAGACAAATGCACTCACTCGAGGCACTCCTTAAAATGGAGAACATCAACATCTGTGCAGTGACAGAGACATGGTTCAAGGCTCCAGAGAGCACCCCTGCATTACCAGGCTATAATTCATACCACACCTTTTGGCCACCTAACCTGGATCAAAACACTAAAGCTGGAGGCATGTCCATATTCACTAAGGATATCCACACCTCTAGGCTAGTTACTCAGCATAATGCATCCGAGATTATCCAAGTGTAACTAACTCTGGACAAGACCGGAATCCAAATTGTAGCTTGCTACAGATCCCCCACCATGCCCCAGGATTCCCACTCCTCATTTCTTGATACACTGGAAAAAATTAGGGTACAACCCAACACCCTAATAATGGGCGATTTCAACTACCCCACCATTAACTGGGGAAACTACTCATGTATCAACTCTTTTGCTCAACTTTTTCTGGAATTCATAAATTCCAATGCCTTGGATCAACTTATCCACACCCCCACCAGGGGCAGCAATATCCTAGACCTGGTCATTACCAACATGGGTGACTGGTGTTCCACACCAGAGGTCAATTCCTTATTGTTCAGATCTGACCACAAGCTAATCACCCTAGACGTCCACATCCCGCCCCCACCCCCCATTAGGGAAACCACCATAAAAAACTTCTCCAAAGCCAACTTCACGCTTCTTAAGACAGAAGTGGCAAACTTCATGACACCCATGCAGATGGACAATAGAGGTACGACTGCTGAATCCTACACAAATGCACTTTATAAGCACTTACACCAGTGCATGGACCATGCTATCCCTAACAGAACCAAGATGCTATCCTCCAAAAAAAGAAGCCAATCTGCTGGTCCCCTGCCATAAACAAACTCTACAACAGAAGAAAGAAACTGCTGCAGAAAAGAGTAAAATCCCATGATTGGAGGAACTTCCTGGTCAGCCTCAGTAAGAAGCTGAGATCCCTCATAAAATCCTCCAAAGCTAGTTATGAAAACAAAATTGCCACTGATTCTAAGGACAACCACAAAGCATTCTATAACTATGTCAAGAATCTCAATGGCAACACTCAGATCCGCTGTGAGTTACACCACAATGGCACTAAATATACAGAAACAGCAGATATTGCCAACATCCTGGCAGATAGATTCAATGCTAACTTTACCCCCCTCTCACCCCCTAAAGGGCCCATCTCTATACTGCAAGAATGCAAAGTTCCTGTAATCACAGCTGCACAGGTAAAAAATACACTCTCCAAAGCCAAGAACACAGCATCCATGGGACCTGACAACATCCCAGGCTGCGTTCTACATGAACTACAGAATGAACTGGCACCCCACCTAAGTACCAAGTTCAATCATAGCCTCACCTCAGGCTTTGTGCCCACTGAATGGTGCACAGTGGTTATCCCACTTCGCAAAGGGGGAGTCACCATGGACCCTGGGAACTACTGCCCCATTAACCTAATGAGTCTGGTCTGCAAGGCCATGGAACGTCTCATCATGGAACTTATAAACAAAGACATTGGTAATCTCCAAACTCTGGACCCCACCCAGTTCGGGTTTGTAAAAGGCAGATTATGTCTCCTAAACCCGATTCAACACCATCCCCCACTCTGGAATTATAGATAAACTCACTAAACTAAGTATAAATCCCTGTGTCACAAGATGGGTTGCCAACTGGCTCACTGACAGAACCCACACTGTGAAAGTAGCAGACTCCATATCCGACTTCAGACCAGTGACAAGTGGAGTACCACAGGGTTCAGTCCTGGGTCCTCTCCTGTTTGGTATCTACTTCTCTGAAGTACAGGCTAACGCAGAAAGTCTTTGACTAACAAAGTTCGCAGATGACTGCAAACTAGGAGCCATAATCGAAACTCCTAACGATGTGGACATCCTACAAAAGGGCCTCACTGAGACAGATGCCTGGTGTCAAAGCCATGGCCTCAAGCTCAATGCCAAAAAGTGCACTGTCACCCCCTTTGGTAAAAACTCTGTACCCATGAACTACCACATAGGCGGTAGTCTACTTAATACCAAAAGTGTGATAAGAGACCTTGGGACACAGGTCACCACATTAGTCAGGAAATCCTTCTACGTAGCACACCTCATCACAAAAGGTTTCTCATCCAGGAAAAATTAGGTCATTGATCCCCTCTACTTGGTACTCATTAGACCCATTATTGAGTACAACGCCCCTTTTGGTATGTACCTCACAAGACATCTACAACAACTGGAAAGGCTGCAGAAATACCTCACAAAGAGGATTACAGGCCTCAAACAGATGTCCTATGCAGACCGTCTCAAAAAACTCCAGCTTTACTCCATCACATACCGCCGAGGTGATCTCTGCCTAACATACATAGCTATGTCAAACCCAGAGCTGTTGGACATGCTCCACTTAAAGAAATCCCAATCCCTCTGAGCTACATGCTCTAGGGACCTAAACCTTGCCACCACAATAAACAGAACATGCTGGGGGGATAGATTACTGTCCCCAAGACTTCCCATACTGTGGAACAAACTACCTATCTATATCAAACAAAGCTTTTCATTAGTATAAAGCTACAACCAAACAGTTCTGGATGATGAGCCTCTTCAGAACAAAACTGAATATATCAAGAACAGATGAGGCTCGCCACAGCAAAAATGCAAAAACACGTTTAATCGCCGCAGTATAGAGTAAGCGCTTTCACATCTATCTAACGTTTATTCGGACTTTAAACAACTGTACTAAGTCACAATTCATTTAAATAGTATTACATACAGATATGAACCAATCATAACCAACTTAATTACATCACATATTATCTCATTAGAATATATTAAAAACACAGAACAAAAATGTATATAATGGGGGAAGTTTATTTAGGATGCTAAGAAAGGTGGACTTAACTCCATTGCCTCATTAAATGGGAGATGCCTGAGAGGTGCCCCTCTGCAGCTTTTGAGTGTGTATATAAACTCTTGGGGATTGAAATAATTTTTGTTCTTATTTGCTAATATGAGGGGGTTTTGGAGGAGTTTATTTGCTGACAGAGTAGAAAGGAGGGGTGGTGGTCACTAACACTATCATGGAGACAGCCTGTGAGTTGAGGGAGGTTGGGTTGATTGGTGAGTATCCAACCTAGGACTGAATCTTTTTTTGAGGTTTTGTATATCTTGGTAGTGTGTTGAATTAGTTGGGAGAAACTGTACAGAGAAATGTGGTTTGTGGCTGTATTTGAGTTACAGGAATACCAATCGATATTTAAGTCTCCTAGTATAATTGTTTCTTGGGGGAGGTGCTTATTTGCCCATTGTAGGATGTGCTCAAGGGCAGGGATATTATTCCCTTGTGGGATATAGACACCTACTATGTTTATTTACCTTTTGGAATTAAGTAAAAGTTTTGTTAATAGTATTTCTGCATTTGTGACATCTGGGATGGTTATGTCTGTAGTTTTGAGGGTTAGATTATGTTTGTATAGTATAACTACACCTCTGCCTCTTTTTTATGTGTGTTATAGCTGGGGTGTTATCTCATTGCTATTGATCTCTGATTTAAGCCATGTTTCTGTTAACGCATCTATATTGGGTGAGTAGTTTGAGATGGTGGCATGGAGTTCACTGGTCTTGTTGAGAATACTTCTAAGGTTTATGTTTAATATTAGGAGATTGGAGTTTTTTTCTGGTAAGGTTTAGTGGGGTTGATGGTAAGTTAATAGGTTTTGTTGGGGGGGGGGCCTGGGTGGGTATGTATATCTCCACTAAGACTTAGTTGTGATGCAATGTTAACTATCACTTTTAGGTATCTTTGTAATGCTTCATCATATGTCAGTGACGTTTGTGATTGTGTTTTGAGGGGGACAAGGTTCAATGTGTGTAGGGAGGTGTTGTCAATATTAAAGATGTTAGCAGCAATGACAATGTAGGTTTCTATTTGCTTTGATGGGTAGGGAGTTGTGGGAGTTTGGTGCTGCTATGTGGTGTTGAGAAGTATATGATAGGTTGTGAGCTGTGCAGCTGTTAATAGGAGGAGGAGGGTAGGAATTTGATAGAGTAACATATTGGACTATCAGTGCATATAGTTTAAGTAGGTATGAGTTTCTGTTTAATGTGGGATTAATGTAAGGATATGGTATGGGTAATGCATGTTTAGTGCTTGGGTGTGTATTGAAGGCAGTTAGTTAAGTACTAGTGTTTAGTTGTAGGTTATGTTTAATTAAGTACTAGAGATTAGTTGTAGGTTATGCTTAGTTAATGTAGGGTGGTTGTTGGGTTGTAAGAAGTGGTCTGATTGGCGGGTGTAGGTGGGTGGGAGTGGTTATGTAGGTGTAAATGTAGGACTAGCTGGGGTGGATGGGAATTGGGGCAGGGTAGAGGAGCAGAGTGAGCCAGTAAGGTGAACGGAGCGAGATGAGCCGAGCAAGGTGTGAATGATTAAAAAGCAAACTATCACTTGCTCTGAAGTTACAATTGTAATATTAGTCCTTTTGTTGTTATTAATGCTGTTTAAAAAAATAGTGAGTCCCTTTTGATTTGACCAGTTGGATGCCTTAAGAAATATCTTTGTATGAGGGCTGTAAGTGAATGAGTCAGCTATTGTTGACTCTAAGATACAGACTGGGAGGATAGAGGGGATATATCTCATAGAAAAAACAGATGGCCAAACATTTTGTTTTTTGAGACTTTAAGGGGTAGTATTATAATTTAGAGTGGTATGTTTTATAATCATGCAGGTTGGAACCCAGAATGTTTTGCATGGGGGAGGGGAATAATAACTGAAATCCCTGCTCTGACCCGTGCAGTTATACTCAGTACATTAAGGGTTACAGCAGAATAAAAGAAAAACTACTAATGCCCTTTGTATTATAGCAAGACATACATTTAAGTTCTGCAAGGATCTTCAGGACAGTTGGAAATCCTGTTGGCTTTACTTATGTTACCGGTGTTATTTGCCATAGGATAGCTGCCGTGAACACTATGGGACACAGCTGGCCTGGGGCTGAGAAAAAGAAAGTAAACGATGGCAAAGAAGAGTGGGCAGTTGTAAAGTTCCACAGCTTTAACACCCAAAAAATAAAAATACAGTTTAGACAACAGTAGGCAATTGTAAACTAGCACAACTTTAACAACCAACAAATAAACAGCTTAGAGTATTAATCACAGTATAGTAGTGCAGATGTATGTAAATAGTTTAACTATAGCAATAGTTAGATTCTTGGTCTATGGCAAATACTTCACTGTTATATATCACTGAACACACTAACTGCATAAACATCAACAGCTACGCTGATCTTTCTTTCTCAAAGCCCTATTCCAGATGAACTAAATAGTATGTTTAGCACTGTGATAAATAGCCTCTGGTACCAGCCATAAATTTAAGGTTACATCAAACACAGTCATGTAGCCATGAAAAGATAGCTTTTGCATGCATGTAAAACAAATTGTACATTTTGTAATTAGCCTCTAGTAATGGCCATAGGTGTACAGTTGGATAATCACAGCTGCTTAAACATGTAGACAACAAATAGCCTTTGGTACTATGTCTGCACTAAACAGGTTCAATTAACACTGTATCAAGAGCCTCTGAAACCAAAGGAAGCAAAGTAATTAAAAATGCGGATTGATGCTGATAGCAAAAAGTACACAGTCCCCACAATGCTGTCAACTGATGAGACAGAAAACTACAATAAATGATCCCCTCATCTTAAAGATTTATTTTTGTCCTTCTAACATGACATTAGGAAGGTGAAGACATTGAGTGTAAAACAAAAACAAAATAATGTTAGCCATGGCAGCCTCCTTGAGATCATTTTGGGGTATAACAATATTAGGAGATAATACCATTGACTTCAATACAGAGGTATTAGCAATGCAGAAACGTTCAAGATTTGCTGAAAAATGAGTTTTTTTAGTTTTTGGGTGCAGGTCTCCTTTAAGAGACATCTTTTTAGATATCTTAAATGTAGTACAATACTGCTGGAAGTACATCATCCTAAGTAGAGGCGGCTAGCATCTTGCTTAGCCTTTTGTGTTAGGGTTCATGAAGGAATTACTGCATGGCAGGACATGAAAATAAAGAGGTACAGCTCCCAGAGTGCACTGTGGTCATACTGCTTCTGATCTGTTAGGCAAAACACAGCCACTTCTTTTCTGTTTCCCACCCTATTATATGATTGTCCTATCCTAACCAATCTCAACTCCTCCCTGTCAGCCAAATAGAACAATGCTGCAATAATGTAGCCAAATACGCAACCAACAACAAAGATCACATCACAGCCACTATCTAAAGCAACTAAAATGACTCTTCTGCAGTAATTGTTTGTTGTACTCATAATTAATTACAGCCTTCAAACTACTGCATAACCCTGAAAAATTCCCATCTCTTCAGTCCATCATCCACCCTTACACTAGTAAGAGACCTCTGTGCTCCACTGACAAATCATTACTCTCCATAACTTAATCTAACAACAATGCAGGATACTCCTTGTATTCACACTTCATTGCTAATAGCTGGAATATTGTTTGTCTCCACTTAATTACAGTCTACAACCTCAAAGACTTTAAAAGTCAAATGAATCAACTCCTGAGAGATAACAGCTCTGCACCTACACCACCCCTGTTTAAACTGGTACTAATATAACTATATGGATTTTATGCTATAACTCTATGCTGCTCACAAGTTAATGTATTATCATCAAGGCAATACCCTCCTCTATCATCTCATCTCCTTTATCTTCCTAGTACCCCCTCCCCTCATTCCTTGCTTTGGATTGTTCTAAGTCTTTATCTTATCTTCCTACATCCTAGATTTTGAACAAGTCATTATAGTAATGAATACTGTTATGTAAAACCTGAGAGTTTATGCATATTAATGATATTGCAATGCATATACCTCCTTGTATTGAAAAAAAAGTTAATATGCAATTCGTGTAACTGTTATTTTTAGTCAAAATATTTTGTAAATGATGTAGCTGATAGATTCATAGGTTGGTACTAGGCTATCAGCCCTAGGGCCTATACAAGCCTAGCCATAACAATTTCCTGGCTATTTCTTCCCACAGTATTTACTTCCCTGGACCCCTGTCTAGCAGGGCGACTGACATGATCCCCGGAGTGAATTTTCTATCTCCCATCCAATCATCAAGGTTCCTTTTGAAGCGGGCCAAAGAGGTGCTCTGCTTGACATGTATGGACAGTCTATTCCAGTGTCCGGGGAGTCTCTGGGTCAGGAACCTATCCCTCCAGTATGTTTTGCCCATTGTGATGACAAGACTTAGATCCCTGGAGCATATGTCTCTGAGGGATTGGGATTTCTTTAAGTGTAGCATGTCCAACAACTCTGGGTTTGACATGGCCTTGTATGTTAAGCAGAGATCGCCTCTGAGTAAATGATATGCGACAGAGTATTGGTGGAGTTTTTTTAGATGGTCAGCATAGGGCATCTGCTTTAGGCCTGTGATTCTTTTAGTGAGGTATTTCTGTGGCCTTTCCAGTTGTTGCAGATGTCTTGAGAGGTACATACCAAACAGGGCATTGTATTCTATAATGAGTCTAATGAGGGATGAGTACAGTGGGACAATGACCTCCTTTTTTCTGGATGAAAAGCCCTTAGTGATGAGGTGTGCCACACAGAAGGATTTCCTGACTGTTGTGGCAATGTGGTTATCGAAGGTGAGACCACTATCCACCTGTGTCCCTAAGTCTCTTATCATACTTTCAGTGTTTAGTGTACTGCCACCTATGTGGTAATTCATGGGTACATGTTTTTTCTCAAAGCAGATAACTATACATTTCTTTGCATTGAGCTTGAGCCCATGGCTCTGGAACCAAGCATCTGTTTCTGTAAGGCCGTTTTGTAGATTTGTAGCTTGATGTCAAAGATGTCTAAATAATGGAACGGTTGCTCATGAACGAAACTAAATGTTATTGATGAAACAATACAAATGATTTCTGTATAATGGAGCGTTTCTCCTTGGGCATCTGCTGAAAAAGGGCACTGCTCATTCAGGCTTTAATGGTAAACTGATGACAATAAATAAATATTTAGGACATCATTTGCTGTCTTCATTGTCATCCTGGTGATCTCTAACATACAGGAGTTACAGCCTGGAATCTACTATTGCAATAGTTGTGTCACTATTACGTCTTCAAGTATCCCACAGAAGGGCACACATACTAAAGATCCCATATACAGAACAAGTTCCAGCACGAGTTAACTGCTCTTCTGCTATCCACTGCACTGCACCATTCACCATGTTTTCTCCTTAGTTTAAGTGCTGTTTTGCTTGCTTAGTTTCTTTTTAGCATTTTCACTTATTGCTGTTACCTTTTAACTGTTCCCTTAGTAATTTCTGTTTCACCACAAATGCAACTTTAGAACTACCTTGGTTTACTTTCTCTTAAAAGAAAATCCTCCTGTTACTGTTAAAAGTAATTTTTGTTATCATGAAAAAGTCATTCATATTAAAAATAGAACTGGCTAATAGCAGTTAAAGGAATTCTACTTGTTAGCTGGTTACAACTGTAAATTTATAAGGAACAAAGAGTTCAGGCAATACTCTTGCATCAAAATGTCTAAAGTCATTTTATAATCCTCTGAAATAGTTACTTATCCCCTCTGAGCATTACTTTATTAACTCCCCAGTTCAGGCAAAATTCTTTTCTTAGTTAACTGTCTCAGATAAAAGCAATTCTAGCAATAATGTACTTCTTGACATGTTTATATACAGCAAAAAAAGTAACACAATTGCTTAACTATAAAATAAAATAAAGTAGAAAATCAGTTCTAAAAAATCTTTAAAAATTCTTGCATGTGTAATTTGATTTACCACACAGCCCAGGAAACTTCATGATTTAAATGTTAGAATGACTTCATGGGATTTGTTTATACATAGATAGAACATACTTTATCGTTTTGTGTCTGTGGTTAGATTGTGGTAGTAATTCTGTTAAGAATTTCATTACATTTCCTTAGATAACATTTCCATTGCATTATGTTTACCAGTCCTGTAGAGTCCCCAGTGTTGCGTTTCTAGTGTAACCAGCTTCATGTGTTTTTTAACAGATTTTTGCTACTTGTTTGACCTTGTTCCATATATGTGGCCTTTTGAGAGATACTTGAAGACTGGAGAGTTGGAGAGTTACAGAATATTTTAATATTAGATTCCTGATTGTATCTCCAGTTTTCACTTTTGTTTTTTCCTTGTGCTTTACTAACCTGCCATCTCATTGTCTTAGGATAATCATTGTATACTTTATGCTGTCACATTTCTATTTTTCATCGCGCATTAAATAATTGACTTGGAAATGGAACCACTTGTATGTTTCTAGATTATCTGATTTTTGCAGTACGATTGGTGAGCTGACACATTTATTTATTTATTGACATTCGATTACAGGGAAAGTCAAACTAGGTAGAACCCCATTTTCAGTGGAGGCCTGTTGAGAAAACCTCCAAATGTTTACAAAACATTTTAAGAACAATAATTTTAAAATCTTCAAAAATAAAACAAAAACATCTGCAGTTTAAATATCCAGTACTTTTCCATTATTGGAGCAATACTTTAAACGTGATTGCTGAGCTCCGAATCCAGTATCTTGTCATGTCTTTTTGGTCTTAATAAAACCAGATGTGTGTAAAATATTTTATTGGATAATATTTTAAAAATGACATGTAATTTCTAAATTTTACATACACCTGGTTAACAGACATGACAAGACACTGGATTCTAGCTCAATGATCGCATTTAAAGTGATTCCATCTTGCTTACCTAGTGGTCAAATCAAATATAAAAAAATGCAACTGAATCCCAAATACACAGGTATATCATTTTTTTTGTAAAACCCTAATAATATATTTTTTCCAAGTTATCAGTGTGCTACAAAGAGGCTGGAACAGCAAAACATGAATGAAATTAACACCTCCGTGCCAGGTCTCTCTCACTCCCCTCCCCATTCATCTCTCTGTCTTTTGGAAATACTGAAAAATTGACTGAGTGAAATGGCTGAGGCAGTACAGGATGCATCTATTCTTTGCCTTTTTGATGTGGACGGAACACTTACACCACCAACTCAGGTATGCCATTTTTCTACAGAGCTGCTCACTGCTAGATCATAGCACTTGGTGGTGCAATTATGCGTAAGGCAAACCAGACCATCGTAACTTAGGAGGAATTTGACTGCAGAAGTATAACTGTTTCTTTCAATAATGTGTAGGGTTAAAACATTCATAAAATATTTTCTTAGAAATTCAAACTTCTTTTTGGAAAAAATAAGGCTTTAAAAGAAATACATAAGGTACTGACAGTTGGCCATTTCCGACACAAGGAGGAAGTAAACAGTGTATGACCTTTTTGATCTTTTCTGTTGCTGCATGTTTCACCTGTTGCAACTGTAAAAATGTAAAAGTCAAATAAAGTGTCATACTTTTTTACATGGTTTCATTGTCGGACATTTTCATAAAACAGCAATCTATTTTCATTTTTTTTCTGTTATCTGGGCAACACTTTAAACGTCGTTGCTGAGCTCCAAATCCAATGTCTTGCCATGTATGTTTGCTCTTAATCTAACCAGTTGTGTGTAAAATAATTACATGGATAATATTTAAAAAAAAAGAGATGTAACTTCTACTTTTTACACACACATGGTTATACTAAGACCAAATAGACATGAAAAGCCACCAGATTCGGAGCTCAGAAACGGCATTTAAAGTGTTGCCCCAATAATGGAAAAGTACCAAATAATTATAACAGATTAGATATAATATAAAAACATTGGTTAAGAATCGATACAAGGTATATGACAAGCATTTAATATTTATAGAAATTTTAGACAGTTTGTAGAGAAATTAAAAGTAATTACAATACAATACAAATACAAATAGGAACTGCAATATGAAGTGAGGGAAAAACAGGCTTATGGCATATTTAGAGAATATGTCAGGGAAGAGAATTAGACAGCAGTAAGGAAGTAAGTGAAGAAGGAAGACTAAGGAGGTATAGGGAATGAAAAGGTACTTGTTCACATTTAGGGATACAGTTTGTCCTGGATTTGATAAAGAACAAAGCCAGATTTTTAGCTAGTAAGTCTTTCAGACTGGTTTTTAAAGATGGGAGGGATGGTATAGACTTGATGGATACAGGTAAGGAGTTCCAGGCCTTAGCAACCTTGTACAAGTACAGAAATTGCCCAAAAGATTTGCTAGGTTTGTAGAAAGGCAGGAGTTTTTGGTCACTGGATCACAATGACTGACTGGGAACATAGTTGTGAAGAACATTTTTTAGTGCTAGACAGGCAGATGGATGCTGGATAATTTTATAGGTGGTAAGAAATTGTGTATATGTTAGTTGATATGGCTGTTTGAACCAATTTAAGCTTTTCAGTGGTGCTGCGGTAGCGTTGTCACCTCACAGTGAGATGTTGTCCTGTTCGATTCTCAGCTAGAGCGTCTTCTGTGTGGAGACACGCATGAATGGGCGTACCTTTGTTGAAGGTTGTGCGTCAGAGCTGGCAATTTGGCACGTAAAAATCTACTGCCAATCCTTAGCGGACCGGAGTTCCGCTGTGGCAAGCCCTAACCGGGAAAAGCCAAAAGACACAACAGTGCTATACAGTGGTGGGTTCTGAAAGGGGTATGTGCTGCAAATTTAGCAACTTTGTTGTAGCATCATTCAGGTTTTAATTTTTGTGGAGCCTGGCAGTTAGTAAGGATGGGAGCACCATAAAGAAATGTGGGGAGGAGATAAGTAGTGGCAAGTGTAGTTTTAGTTGTGTTGGTGAGAATGTTTTTGGCTCTGTAAAGCATCCCTAGTTTTGATGAGTTTTAATTATGCAATTTTGCATATGCAGGTCGAATGTAAGATTATCATCCACTATCACCCCCTAATAGCTTGCTATGAGAAGTGAGTTCAATTGTTGTATTATCAAGAGTGAGGATTTAAAATTTTGTTTTTTCATGAGAGGAATTTGGGGAAAAAAGTAGCAGTTTGGTCTTTTTTGGGTTCAACATGAGATGTGAGTTATGAAGCCATGTTTCAGTGGCTGTTAAAGCTTCCCAAGTAATTTTATGGAGGTGTACCACATTGTCAGATGTGTAAATAAGAGTGGAATCATTTGCATATTGTATTAGGGTGGCCTGTTGAGTGGAAGTATAGAGGGCGTGGTGAAAATGTTAAAGAGTAAGGGACCAAGGATAGAGTCTTGTGGTACACTGGTGGTGAAAGGAAGGTAAGGAGAGAGTGTGGCATGCCATTTTATTGACTGATACCTATTGGAGGGGTAGTTTTTGAATCATAGGAGGGTGGGCTAAGAGAGACCTAGTGAATACATTTGAAGCAGAAGTTTCCCTGTGTTGAAAGCTTTAGACAATATTGTTATGTGGAAGACTATTCATCTGATGTGGACTGATGGCAGAATGTGGGTTGTGCATTTTGAAAGTTTGCATGTGACCTGTTGATTCGATCCACTTAAAAGAATGTCTAGTTTTGTGATTGTTCTTTGTTTGTGCCACGCACGTCGTCTTACAGCTGATGCTGGAATGCAGTAGTCAGGTGGTTGGCTTACTCAGAATTAAACATTAAAAATGCGTGAAAGAATAGCTGCATTTTCAGATTATATCTGCAGTGTAACTGTTACAGAAAATGAAAAGAAATTGGGTAGGAATGCTGTTAAAAGCATTTGTTTACTTATTTATTTAGTTTAACTGGGTGAATGCTCCAGGACCCCTTCCAGCCAAAACCCAGGCAAAGTGGTAGAAAAGCTGTTGAACGGAACTTCAAGCAATTAGCACAGGTTTATAAACATAAAATAATATGCTTAACCAGTTGTTAACAGCATACAAACATAAAATAACATGGTTAACATTTAATGTAGAAGTTCTAGTACTGTACAGTCTACAACCCCCTGCCATACACATGGGACAAAAAGAATAAATACTTGGGTGAAGTAATGGAATGAATGGCTAGAAGTCCTGAGCTATTTTTAATTTAGTATGCATGTTCTGAAACTGTATGATTTTTTGAAATGCTATAGAAATTGTTACCCTGGATAAACTCAAGAGATTACTATAGCAAGATCATCATCCTTATCTACAAATTCTGAATGAAAATGGCACCTCTCATTGTTGGCTTCATGTATTTTTTTATATTTAGTGTAGAATTTTAATTGCATGCACAGACAAATAGTCACAACTTTGGTTAAGAAATTAAAAATAAGTGGCTATAACAAACTAGGATGTTTGTAATTTAATATGCATATTTAAATATGTACGGCCTACAGGAAGTGAGCGCCTGCCATAGCTGAAGGAAATTCTAGAAGCACAAAGCCAGCAAGATGCTGCTGTATTTGCCCAAACTAATGATGGTGTTAAACTGGGTAAGTAGTGTTAGTGTTTTCTTTTCTTTTTTTTCTTTTCTTGGTATAGAACTTCAGATTTATAAAGTGCTTTTGCTTAATGTATAGGCTTTTCAGGTTAGACTGTAAGTTAACTGCAAAAACTTTTGGAAATAATCAATTCAGGAACCGTTAGGAATGCTAGCCTCCATTTCTCCATTCATGTGACCCACTAAAAGGTGAAAGGAAGTCAATGAATCCCAGGGATTGTGTCCTGGTTTATTGATTGTGTAGCCTCTGGGGTGATTATGGGGGAGGGGGCTTTGACACCAAAAAAAAAGTCTTCCCTGATATGTTTTACTGTTTAGTTTTTAACCACAGTGGCGAGTGACAGTCTGATACTCTCATTCAGTACCTGGGGGGTAGACATGATAGTTTCAGTTTTTAACCCAGACACGTAAATATGAAGAAACACTCATTTGTTTGGTGCTTGGCTATTATCCTGTTGTCCTTGTTTGCACTGGACCTTACACAAAAAGGACTTGTGGCACACTCATAGCTACGTCAGTGTCAATGTGTAGAGCAGAAATATAAAGGGATTAGCATGAGTGGAGACAAAGGCTCCATGAGTGTTTGAACCCTTTTGCACCCTTGGTACTATTAGGTCTCTTGATAACAGAACTAACAAGTTATAACAAAATTAAGAATCAAGTTGTAAAGAAAACTTTTTCTCCAGTAATATTTCTCAAAGGAGCTTATTTGTTTAAGAGCTTTCATCAATCATCTTTGTCAGATCCAGAACAATCTGTGTTAATAATCATTTGTCAGTAGTTCAAATATATGGTTTTACAACAATGAGAAACTGAGAGGCATTTTTTGTAACTGGCTAGAAAATATGAGTGTCATGATTGTAGAGCGCAGATAAATTCCATTGGATGAAAACATTCACATAATTTGCATATGGGTCAAGTGACTGGAGGGTTTCTTTTAGTTACTAGCTAATGAAAAACAAATACCCTGTCCCTTATTTCCTTTTAAAATCCGTGAGATTACAGTATTTCCAACATGTTCACATGACAATCCTCTTAAGTGGTCTCAACCATATCCCCTAGAACCTATTTCATAGATGCTGTTCCTAGATGTATAATTGCCTAGAAGCTATGCTTGCTTGACAATATATTGGCTCTTTAAATTTAAGGTATCTTTTTCTGCAAAGACATTTGCAAATTATATTTTGTGTATTGTAGCCACTATAGTTTATCCTATATATTATGCTTTTGTAATTTTTTTGTTGTTGTTGTTGTTGTTGATTAATAGGCAATCCAATGTTTCAGATAAGTGTATTTTACCCTCTTCAAATTGGGCTAGAGGAAGTGTTGAGTTCAGATTCTTTTAAATGCCACCTCTGATATTTAAGTGGCTCTCTCAGGCCTGCTTTTATGAGGTTGTGAGTATAGAGATTTAAATGCATTAAAGACTGGTTTAAAACTTTTGCTATCTTTGAAATGCCAACATGCATTCAGTTCTTAAAGTAGAAACATGCAGAACTAAAAGCTCTGGGCCCACTTTTACGAAGCATATTGTTAACAAAGCTTTTGTTGTTTGGGCTTCCCTTCCGATGATGGTTGAGGGTAGTTAGTTTTAGAATAAAGCCAAAATTAATAACAAGAGTTTTCACTCTATATTAGAGTCAAATCTTCTTTAGATCCAAGTAGTAAATCTGAAAAATCCAGAATAAATTATGAGGTGAACATTAAGGTACAGCCTGATCATATCAGGTTGGTGGCTGCAACTGTTGCCATGCTCAAGAAAGCATTCTAGATTTTTTTGGAGCTGATTACATGCATTTTGTTAAACAGTGAAAACATGTGGGGTATTCTGTCAATGATCTGAGTTTTTAACTGTAGCCAGTCCAATTTTCTACTATTAATAAAGGGAAGAATGGTGATGGTAGAGGAGGCATCAATAATTTAGGCAGGTATCAGATCTAGGAGCTATATTTTGAGATGAGAAAGCAGATATATAGGAATGTCTTTTCAGCTTTTCCCAGTTAGGGGTGACACAGCAAATCACCGGTCCCCAGACTAATTGGCAGTGGTGTTTTTACAGTGTCGAGTTGCCAGCCTGGTACCCTGCCTTCACAGAAGGCACATGCATGTCTTTAAATATTCACTCAATCACAGGAAGGACATACAAACTCCGCACAGAAGGTGCTCCAGCCAAGAGTCGAACCGGAGAACCTTTTGCTGTGAGGAGGCGACAACGCTAACCGCTGCACCACCGTGGCCACAGAAATAAAACCAGAAAATTGAAATTATTAAAAAAAACTACACAATTAAAAACTAGAATCTAAAATACTAAGCATTAAGCAAGACAAAAAGGTTGGGTAAAATATCAAGTTTCAAATTAGCTTTCAAAATACAAAAAAAAAAAAAATAATACACCTCGAGTGACCAATTTTTCTGATTCACACTCAAAATCAATCCCTTGTAGTGTGGCAATTACAGTAATCCTATGTAGTGTGGCAATTACAGTAATCCTATGTGGGGATGGAACTTTCACACTAACCTTGCGGACTTTGCCTGTTTGTAGTTCTTGGTCTTCTCTTGCCGTAAGGAGGTCTCTGTACAAAGGTCACAAGCCAAAAGGGCAGTGTGATTCCTGCCATCTACTGATAAGGCCCTTGAAGGGAGGATGGTATTGTTTGAAGCCAAAAGGACCTTGTTGATTGGTGGAACTGGGAGTGACAGATCAGAGAAGTTTTTTTTGGAAAATAATCATATTCTGTAATGTCAGTAACTGTAGTATTTGGTTAGTAATAGATCTTGTGGTTGAGCTTTCTAAGTTAAAGTACACTTTTTATAGAGCCACTCGCATTTAGTCCTGGTTTGCTATATGCATTCAAATGGATTTGCTAATCAAGCTCCTTGTTGTTGAGTTGGTTGTTCTTATTTACATTTAGTAGCTTCAGGATTATGTGGTCCAGGATGTGGAATTTAAATAAGTTCCGTCTGAGACTGTTGATGCTATGTTTGGCTAATGCATTTTTACTGACTTTTGAGTCTAATGTCTAGGGACCTAAACTTTTTTACCACAATAAACAGAACATGCTGGAGGGATAGATTCCTGTCCCAGAGACTTCCCATACTCTGGAACAGACTATCTATCTTTGTCAAACAGAGCTCCTCATTAACACTATTCAAGAAAAATCTTGATGATTGGATGGGTAATAGGAAATTCACCCCGGGGATCACTTCTGTGGTTCTGCTTGATAGGGGCACAGGAAAATAATTTTCTTGGGTGGCGAAAGCCAGGGTACCTTTTTGGCTAGGCTTGTGTAGGCTCTAGGGCCAATAGCCTAGTACCTACCTATAAACCTATGAAATATTTGAATATGTGTGTTTTGATCTTGTTTGTGGTTTTGCCTACATAAAAGCAGTTGCAAAGTCTTGCTTCTGCTAAAGTATGGGACCTGTAGCTGTATCATTGTGTACAAGTTGCAATTTACATGGATCTTATGCTTTCTTTACCTGCTTCTATTAAGGAGCTGTAAGCTAAGTCTAATCCAGTTGTATGACTGGGTTACAATGAACTTCACAGGGGATTACCAGTAGAGATATCTATTTGGATTTTAGTATGGCCTTTAATGCAATCCCACACAAAAAACTAATGGGAAAACTTGAGCGTTAGAGGTATCATCAAGACTGTGGTATTGGATTACTACATTTTGAAAAATAAGAGAGCAAGAGATGCCCTAAGAGGGAGAATGTCAGAAATCGGCAGGTAACTTGCGTGCTGCAATGGTCTCTGCTCTAAGTCCGGTACTACTCAGTGTATTTGTCTCAGGTGTCTCTAAGAAAATGGAAAACAGAATCACCTTCTTATTGATGACACAAAGGTAGGTCAGTAGTGGATGAAGACAGAGAGTGAGTCTAATGAATGATTTGGAAAGGCTGCAGAAATGTTATAATTTAGGTTTAGGGCAAAAAATGTAAAGTGGTACACTTAAGCCACACAATCTTAGTGTGAAGTAACAGGTGGAACCATACCTCTCAACTGTACAGATGTTCACAGAATGTCCACATTTTTGCCTCATATTTTTGGTCTGTTTTTCACACAATTGTGGGTTTCTGACAAATATGTGGCAAATCATTAAAGACTGAAGTTAGAAAATAATGACAAACATTTGAGTTTCAGACTTCATACCATTCAGAAAATTCATGCTAATGTAAAACCAGTTATTCTATCAACTTTCCAAGTTTATAAGAACAATATTTAAACATTGTCCCTATTTTTGGGCCTTTGTCCCACTATTATTTATGGCTATGTCCATATTTCTTTCTCTAAGAGGCTGAGAGGTATGGGTAGAAGGAATGGAAGTAATGGCCACAGATTGGTAAACTAATGTGGAGGTGTTGGTCATGCTTGGACTGAGCAGCAGAAGCACAGTGAGACGGCAGTGGCAACCACAAGCAGAATTTCAATCTATCCTATGGATAATAGATTGCAGAAGCAGAGGCAATGTTTCTACTTCAGAGAGCCTTGGTCATACCATAACTCAAGTTCTGCATGCATTCCTGGGGATCGTGTCAGGGAAGAGTATCAGGTTGCTGGAAAGAATTCATAAGAAAGCTGCACAGAGTCTGGAAGATATAGGGCATGATGTTGGTGGACAAGATCATGGCAAGAAATGTGAAGTGGTAATTTAAACAGGAAGTGTAGAGGGGGGCAGTACAGACATCAGACTGACTACTTCCTGGATCTCCAAAAGTACTTTTTCACAGAGATGTTTGTGGACCCACAGAATGCACTGATGAAATGACTGGGGGTGATAGAATCCACAAAGGCATTCAATAGGGCATGGGACAGTGAAAAGAATGTAAGGGGAAGGTGGAGGTAGACAGTTAAGGTACTTACAAGGGCAGAGTAGATGAGATTATTGAGACTAAATAAAGAAGTTCACCACGGTTAAGATGAAGTTGCATCAAATGAAGGAATAAATTAGCCAGATGAGAAAGAGATATAAATTGAGGTAGTTTATTCTGCACTCTGCTGCAAGAGACTTGGAGTCTTGTCAGTTAGTATTCAAACAAAACCTCTTTTCACTGTTTTAATGTTGCCTCTACTTGAAATACAGAACATCCAATTAGTATCCAGAAGTTCTAAAGGAATATGATAAATACAAACAAATTACTTTTTGACTGATAATTCTAGACTTCACTTTCAAATGCCTGCATGAACTCCAGTTGTACTGTAAATACTTTTCATTTAGGACATTTGTGCATTCAGTACTTTCATCCTTTTCCTGCTATCTGCTCTGTATTATTCAGAGTCATGGCGGGGTGGGCTGGAACCTCTTCCAGGAAACAATGGGCATAGGGCATGGAATAATTCTCAGATGGGATGCCAGTCCATTGAAGCCACACTAATTAAATTAGACAAATCACTTGAATGAGCATTTTGTAGGATTTTTATTTGAAACTCTCATCCTGTCAATTCGGATATGGGAGGCAAGCAGATTTCTCAGAAGAAACTGCAAGAGATACAGGGGGAACATGCAGATTCCACACAGAAGGCACCCTGAGCCAACTTGTACTGTAGAGCAAAGCAACATGAAGCAGCAACATTAACTGCTATACCACTGTGCTGCTCCACATACCTTTTCGATGATTGTTTGGACATGCCTTCATAAAAAAAGTATGCTTTCAAGAAAAGTATACTCCGTCAAAACATATATCAAAGAAATTCAAAGTATTTTGATGGAAATGTAACTGCAGTGACTATTTAATTTGCTACAATACTTGCACTGAATTCTAACTGGACTTTTCTTCTTCTGCTGTGTACTTGAGTAAAGGATTTTGCTCCAAAGTTCTTCAGAATTCCAGATGTTTCTTGGACCATGCTGGTACCCACGTAAGTTATGTAAAAGAATGTGCTCCCCATCATAGTCCTTTCTTTCCTTCTGCTGAAACAAAATGGATTCCCTCCTAGCTATCATTGCAGGGAGTGTCCTCATTCACTGCCAAGAGTAAAGATAAATCCAACTTATATGCCTCAGAAGGATCCACATGAATCTCAGGTATTGAAGGAGTTCATCACAAAATTTCTTGATCGGCATTGTACTTTCACAGATTTCCAAATGACTCCTGATACCAACAGTTTAAAAAGCATCCAGCTACCATAGGCAGTCTTTGAAAAAGTCATTGAAGCAATCATTTTTTGGTTATATCTGGACCTGACTAAGGCCTTTGACTCTATTCCTCATGCAGGTATTGTTCATGTTGACAGACTTGTAAATTGTTGTGTGGCAAGGTGTATAGTTAACTTCCTCTCTGACAGAGACAATGTAGTTAGAGTCACTATTCTGCTTCTAAAAGCAAAAATAAGTGATGATAATTCCTTGACTTTTGACCATCATGTTTTCACAATAGTTTATAAAACATTCTTTGTTCCATCTAATTTCCATAAACATATCTTCTAAATCCAAAGAAGTCTTGATTTCCATCTTCCCATCTCCTATTACGTCTATTAATGAATGGAATTCTCCATTTGACATATATTTATCTTAACATATGACTTGCCTTAGAGACTTCAGACATTCCTAACAAAAAGGATCAATGAACTCAAGACCCTTGGCAATCTGGCAGACGGGCAGTACCCTCTTTATACTCGGTCAGTTATATACTCTTCCATGTCTAGTATTTTGAGCAGGCCAACAAAAAATAAAATAAAATAAAAAGGCCTGACCCTCCTTGAGGCTTATTTTATATACATATATATATATATATATATATATATATATATATATATATATATATATATATTTGCACATTGAATGGTTCCTCAAATACCTGGTTAAAGAAACAAAACCTTCATCAGCCGATAAATAAAACACGTTGGCATGACAGATTCATATTCCAGGGTATCCAGGACACCAGAAAAAACACTATATATCAAGTAGCATTGCACCCTTACCACTTTCAAGATGAACCTATATAATTAAATGGGCAACCTCAGATCCCCCTTCCATCTACCTTATGTTACACTCCTTGAAGCTGGAGAGAACATCTGAATATCGTTTAATGCCTAGGCTTGTAATGACCTGTAGAACAATTGCCTTGTACTTGGCTATGAACTTGTAGAAATGAGCAGAGGAAAGGAGGTTTGTTAGCATGTTGAGGAAGACAGTTGTTCAGAGATGATTGTTGCAGCAGAGCTTAGCATAAGGTAGTGTAATAGAAGTGTGGTCATGAGTCATTTTGATTTTCCCTTTTTTAATTTCTTCAAATCTTTTGGGTTTCTAATACCATGACAGGAATGGACCCCATTCCTAAGTCAGAGTATGATTAAAGTTAATGAAATTAGTATTGTTTCACTCTGTGATGTCAGACGTTGTCCACCACTGGTCTAATGCATTTCTCCTGTCTTTCTTTCTCCTCCACCTATTTTAGGGTTTCCTCTCCAGTTTGCTGGCTTGAATTAGGCAATTTCTGGTAAATTCATGTTCCTGTTTTTTTTCTTTTATTTTCAAAATGCTATTTTCTCCATATATCCTTCCACTTACCTTTCTAATTCTCTTCTCATCTTTATGCAATAGTCCCTTTTGCCAAAGAACCTGCCTTTCTCTCGACCTAGTGTGATATTGAAGTCCTCTGCAATGTTTCCCCCTGCATCCCTTTTTATCTGATTGCATTCTTCAAAAAAATATGCTGTATAATCTCTCTATACTTTTGTTTGGAGTATACAGGTTCTCTGTATTGCATCTTTTTCCATTTATTTTTCCAAACAAAATGATCCATCTCCTCATCCTGCTTTCCTCCACCCCTTCTGTCATTGCATGTAATTCCTGTCTTAAAAGGATGGTCACTGTGCCCCCCCCCCCACACACACATATACACGCGCGAGCGCACACACACGTGCACGCACACACATACACGCGCACACACACACGCATGCACACACACACACGCACACACACACAAGATCATTTACTGAAATTGCTACCCAAGACCAAAAATACTTCCTCCATGGGACTTGATAATATACCTGGTTGCTTTAATTAATGGTGTTAAACATGCCCTTGCAGGCACACTCCTCAAACTAGTTTAACTTAAGTTTTGCTACTGATTTTTGTCCCTGATGAGTGGCACATAGAAGTGGTGATATCCCTTCATAAGGGAGGGCATAGAACTGACATGGGTAATTACATGGCCTATCAGCTTTACAAGCCTCCTCTGTAAAGCCATAGAATTTATTATAACTGACCCCATAAACTCCAGTATCAACAATCTTGTTAGACTTGCTCCCCAACAGTTTGGTTTTATGAAGGGTAGGTCCTGTCTATTTAATCTGGTAAATTTGTTCCAAAGGGTTACGGAGGGTATAGATGGTGGCCATACAGTGTATGAAGTGTATCTTGCCCTAGCTAAAGTCTTTGACATCATTCCTCATGCTGGTATCATACAGCAACTAAATGGTTTAGAAATCAACCCATATGTGCAAGATGGACAGCAAACTGTCTGAACCACTGAACCTGCAAGTGCATCTGTGTCCCTCAGGTTTTATTGCTGGCACCTCTCTTTTTTTGGCATTTACATTTCAGATATACATGCAAAGAGCAAAATTTGGACAGAATTTCAAACTGGAGGTTGTTATTAAGTTACCCTACAGCTCCCACATCCTCCCAAATGAACTCACCCTAGTAAACTCTTAGTGTACTAAAAATGGGCTCAAATTAATGTCAAAAAACATGTAGCATCATCCCTTTTGTAGACAGACCCTCAATACTTAATAACACATCACTACAAAATGAAAATGTAGTCAGGGACCTAGGCACTTGGGTTGATAGCTTCCTCTCTTTTGACCATTATGTAACAATGGTCATCAGAAAATCCTTTTATTTAGCCCAGATAATTACCAAAGAGTATTACTATGGTCTAAAGAAATAATCACTTCCTTATACTTGATCAAGCCATTAATTAATTATACAACACCCTTTGCAGGTTGTATCTTACTAAACATGTCAAACAATTAGGAAGGTCCTAAAGGTCCCTAACTAGAAAGATCACAGGCCTAAAGTCTCTTACTTACCAAGAGACACTGCAAGATCTATAATATTTTTCAGTGAATCATAGACTTTTAAGTTGAGATCTCTGTCTTGCTTACTTACTAGTTCATTAGAAATCCAGTTGTCCAGGACCTGCTGCTTTTCTACAAGTTCAATATCCTCTCAAATATTAGAACCAGAGACCTAAATTTTCACCAGCAGATAAATACAACATGATGAAGGGATAACTTTATAATTTAGCACCTACCTAATAACTAGAATACATTTCCCCTGCATGTTAAAAAATGTGACTCACTATCATCCTTTAAAGATAAACTAGGTTATTGACTTGGTATCCAGAAATTAGCTCTATGATTAACTGATATGGCCCTTGAGGAGAAAGGAGCTGCTACATAATGGACAGTACGTGCATGGCAAGAATGGTCACCGGCCTCAGTGGCCTTGTAATCCTATCTAGTAATCTGTAAATGTAGATATTATGTGTATGTACATGAATGTGTGTGTGAGTGTGTGTGTATGTAAATATATATATATATATATATATATATATATATATATGTATGTGTGTATGTGTGTGTATGTAAATATATATATATATATATATATATATATATATATATATATATATATGTGTGTGTGTGTGTGTGTGTGTGTGTGTATGTAAATATATATATATATATATATATGTATGTATGTGTGTGTGTGTGTGTGTGTGTGTGTATGTAAATATATATATATATATATATATGTATGTGTGTGTGTGTGTGTGTATACTGAATAAAATCAGAACACCCAAACATGCTACAAGACATGCACTGAGCAACAGCCTTCACACATGCAAAATTTAAACTTAATAAATAAGTTAAAATAATTGTTTTTGTTGTGGGGGGGTACACAACCTTGGAGTTAGTATATATGATTAGCAAACTCTGAGATTGTACAATTTTGGGAAAGAGCACACACTTGTCGACATTCTCCTTAGTCGGCTGTATTTTGTTGCCTAAACAGATGTCACCTAATGGAAATGTCAACTAAATGAATTCTTCATATACGTATCTGTATGCCTTCACTCATGCACATGATGCAACTACATTGCATGTTCTCTATAACCATTGTACCTGTGCTGTGACTTTTCTAAAGGTTTTCCTACCAGTCCATTTCTGGACTGATGTTTGAATTAGACTTTTCACATCTGTTGTGTCAGCTTCCACTCTGTGCAATCTCTGTAGCAGATGCTTGTCCCTCTCCTTCTTTGTGGAATCTCAGCGGTTTCCCTGCCTTACTATGGTTGAGATGTTGGATTAATTATCCATGCAGGGATTCCCTGGGCGTTTAGTGGCCCCATCAAGTCAGCCATCTCTTTCTGAAATGATGCAGTGAATCAGAATAATCCCCATCAGTTTTACAACCTGCCATTAACAGGTATCACTTGCATTGTTGCCTCACAGCAAGAGGTTCTCCCGTTCAATTCTCAGTTAGTGTGCAGGGAGTGCCTTCTGTGTGGAGTCTGCATGTCCTCCCCACGGTCGAGTGGCCTCCGAAAGACATGCATAAATGGGCGTGCCTTCGCTGAAGGTTGGGCGTCGGGCTGGCAACTCGGCACCATAAAAATCTGCTGCCAATCATTAGCGGACTGGAGTTCCACTGTGGCGACCCCTTACAGGGAAAAGCTGAAAAGACAAACAACAACAACAACATTAACAGATATCACTTCAGGTGCTCTTTGCAGTGAATCAGAATAATCCCCACCAGTTTTACAACCTGCCATTAACAGGTATCACTTTGGGTGCTCTGGGAAGTGAATCAGAATAATCCCCACCAGTTTTACAATGTGCCATTAACAGGTATCACTTCAGGTGCTCTTTGCAGTGAATCTTCCTTTTTTATTATACACAGACAACTTTTTATGGCATTTAATTTAGATCCCTAAAAGAATTTCCAAAAGTTTTTTTTCTAACTTTACCGGAAACGTAAACACTATCTATATGTATTCATTACACATACCTTTCTCTTTTCTCTGGTAATTGAAAGATTTCCTACTATGATGTCACTCTTTTATTTCTTGGAATATTTCCTTCCATTGATGTACAGGACTTCTTTTGCATACCACACCCGGATAATTTAATCTCAATCTTGTTAACATAGATCCCACCCATCTTTACAACATTGTATATTTTCCCTTTTTCATTGTTCATCACTCCATATCTTACTATTTGAGGTGATCTGCACAGGACATTAACAGTGACAGTTTCACACCTTTCATTTCCCAGCCTGGTGTTTCTGAATTGTGCATACAGTTTTTTTTATCACAGTACTCACTATTACTACAGCTATAATTCTGCTTAGCAGATGGCCTTGCTGCACACAACTTCCAAAGTTTATTCATCTGTCTCAACCACTCATTTACCAATGCTTTAATGCTTGTGAGTTATACAGACTTTAACAAATTAACCATTTTTCTGAATTTTGTGCCTTTCTAATATTTTCTTTCCCTCTTCATGGCACACACAATCAAATGCCTTAGCCACATCACTTGCTGTCCTCTTTCCTCCTCTTTCTCTACTTGATCTTTAATTTCTTGTACTATTACAAGCGTTTCTTTCACCTTCTTTCCCTTTGTTCCATATACTCCCTCATATAAGACTTCTTCCATAACTGCTTGTAACCTCTTCTGCAAAATTCTCATAAACATCTGTTACTGGCCTCCAATTTTCCAAACACTTCCTTGTTTGCCCTCAGACATTTACAATTCCTTTGTATATATCTTCCAGTACAGTTCCCATTTCCAATTATTCATTCATTATTTGTAGAGTAATGTTCCTATCCACATGTTTTGCCTACTTAAAGAAAGCATACCATAGCACACCTGGTCCATTAGCCGAATCCTCAGTTAATCCTATCAATGCTTTCTCCATTTCTTCTCTTGTAATTCTTTTCTAACCTTTCATCTCATACCTTTACCTACTTTCTTGACATTCCATTTTTCATTTCTGCCTTTACCCTCTTCATATATTTTTTAGCACTTCTCACTGCTTTCATTATTTCTTCACGTTTATATCAGATACTAACTGACTCATCTGTCACTTTCACCAGTCTACATTTGACATACTTCTCTTTCTTACCCAACACATGAATGAGCCTCTTTTTACCTTTAAGTAACAGTATGAGTATATAAATAATTCTTTCCTTTCTTTTTTTCTATTTAATTCCCTTTCTGTTTTCTCACATCTCCTCACTTATTTCTTCCAATACTTGCCTATACCTCAGATGCCTATCATATTCCTTTTCAATATTTATTTACTACTCTCGTCTTCCTAATACACTTACCTACATTCTTGAATGTAGTCTACCTGTGGACTCATATGGCCATATGATCTAACTATATAACATTCCTCCTTTATTTCTTTTATATCTTCTGAAACAACTTTCCTATTAACCTGGTTAGCTTCTTTGAGAAGGTCACAAAGGCATTGGATTCGGGTTAAACAGTTCATACTGCTTATCTTGACCTGGTCAAGGCATTTCATACAATACCCCATTTAGGCATTGTTGACAATTTCTAAGTTAGGCATTAGTCCCTACATAACTCTCTGGATTGCTGGCTGGCTAACAGATGCAAGAAGTCAGGATCAGTGAGACCACTTCCACCAAAAAAACAGTTACCAGCGGAGTACCCCAGGGCTCCATGCTGGGCCTGCTCCTGTTTGGCATCTACTTTCTGGAAGACAAGGTTAACATTCAAGGCCTCCTGCTCACCAAGTTTGCAGATGACTGTAAATTGGCAGCTATTATTGATTCTCCCAAGACACCAGCATCTTTCAAGAGGGTTTAACACAGACAAATGACTGGTGCAAAGCACCCCTAAGAGTCAACACAGTAGTAAGGGATCTGGGAGCATAGACAGCAATCTGGTCTTTGATCAACATGCAGTTAAGATAATAAGAAAATAATTAAATGTCATCAACTTGTAGGTAAAGGTATGGTATCCAGGTCCAAGGAAGTTATAGTACCACCCTACTCAGCCCATATTAGACCTATCATTGAATAAAATGCCCCCATTGGCATGTATCTAACCAGACACTCGAAACAGCTGGAATGCCCACAAAGATTTCTCACCAGAAGAATTCAGGGCATCTACGATACTATCCCAAAAGACTGAGTGACTTCATTTTCCTATAGCTTTACAAAATGTTTTAATTTTTTTTTAAATCTCTTCCAGTCTCTTAAATCACTCGTGCACATTTTTTTTTTCAGTCATTATACTTTAAATATTAACTTACCCAGTATTCATACTGTTTCACTGTTTTGCATCATTCCACCTTCCTATTTTCAGCTTTCTTTTTTTTCTTACAGTCTCTCTGCCTGTTACAGACCTAATCCCACCATTTTCTGTGACTTAATCCACTTCTCTTTCCTTCTTCATCTGTTTCCAACACTGGATATCAGTTCTCCAGTTCTGTTTCTTGAATTCTACTCCATTTTTTCAGGTCTATATCACTTTATTGAAACACCTATTTAGCGAACCACTATTTGTCGACCCCAAATTGTCAAATCCTCTCTTTGTTGAAAGTCTGTTTTAGTGTTTTATTTTTCACAGGGAAATGAAACAATTGGCCATCATCAAGAATTTGCTCTTAGTGTGATCTTGGAGTTGGTATATTTAGTTAGGGGGTGTGAGGGTCAAAGCCCCCCTCTTGGGTGGGTTTTACATTTTTTGTGTTTAGTGATGGGCGTTAAGTTGGACAGTAGTTTCTTTTCCTTGTGAAAAGGTTTGCTGAAATGGCTATTCGACTAAGGGAGGATTCGACAATTTGGGATTGATGAATAATTATTCACTAAATAGGTGTTTCTATGAAAAGACATAGCCCCATTTTTTTCCTGCTTCTCTCCTTCTTTGCATCTGTAACTTACTGCATATCTCGTTATTCTGGAATACCTACTTCTAGTTTATACTTATTTTTCTCCATCCTCATTACTTTCAGTATTTACATTATCCACCTTCTCCCTAACTCACTTTTCATCACGTAATAAGGCATGGTCTAACAAGTCTCCATGCTTCCCACATTTTATTTTGCAATTTTATCATAGCCTACCAGTACTTCTCATATTGACTGCAAGTTTCTTTTAGACATTTTTTATAGGATGAGGCATAATGTCCTCCTAAAAAAGTACCCTTCCTTTTTTGCCATATAATGTAATTACATTGGACAAATGCTCCACTTTTCATATAACAAATAAACATGTTTCCCATCTAGCAGTTTAAAACCTTTTTCATACAGTCTTTTTATCTTATAAAATATATGGTAATTCTGTCTAACAAAGCCATTTAATTCCTCATCAGGAACTTTTATCATAAGTTCATGGGTAAGTTCTATCCTAGCTGCTCATGTGGGCCATTTTAGGCCTAGCCATTTTTCCTCAAAGATGAGAATCAGACTCTGTACTTTGTGTTTGTGAGGTAAGCAGCTTAACTATTATGCCATCCCCCAACCCCTTAAACTAAGTGAGATACTGGTGGAAAATTTCATTTTTATTTGTTTTCCAAGGTAATGCACAGATCTCCATAAACCTTTTTCACACTCAGCTCAGGAGCAGTGTCTGGTTATGTGACTTGCTGAGAGTCATGCAGTTAGGCAATGGGGGCTGAGGGAATCAAGCCTTGTACCTCTGGATCACAGCAAATATCCTTTTTAACAGCACCTTAATCCTCTAAGCCAACTCTTACCCTGAATTGCAAAATATCTTTCCTTTTCAGTTGCATATTTAAATCTTGAAATATAAACTTCATCCGTGGTGAGCTAAAACGTTTTTCTTCATTCATTAATAAAAACAATGGTTGTTTCTTAAAGAATGCAAGGATGTTTCACAGGACATAATATCCCCTGAGTGAATCAGTGCTCTACTGTCTTATAGTTTAAATCCTAAAGCTAAAATAACAGTATCCAAGATATCATTCATATGTTTTTCATTCTTATCATAGATCTTTCCTTACCGGCATTGCTTTCTTCTCTCTTACAGTTACTTTAGCATTTCTTACTCTAAATTCACAAACAGGTGAACTACTTTGCAAAGCATGATATTTCTCATATTTGGTAGTAGCATGGTCCAAGATGACACTCTTAAAATTGACTACTACATCAACTGTGCATGTCTTTTGCAACTGCTCCCCCACCTTGCAAATGCTTTTCTGCAACTGCCACATTACTTTCATGGGCCTACATTCTCTCTGCACCTTTTCCAAAACATTCTTCCAAAGCCTGACTTCACATTAAAGCTGTGCTTTCTGCTGGCTTCTCCTAATTATTAATATTTAACAAAATGGTATACTCTAAGCATCCTAACATTACCTCTGTCACCTACATTTACTCAGTCAACGATACAGGTAAATTATTTAACTCTCTCACCTCAGAATTGTAGCTGATATCTTCCTCCATGTTTCTTGAGCATTAGTAGCACCAACTTTCTGGTGCCACCTTGTGTTTGAAAAGAGTGGGGAACATTTCCCTGGTGCTCTAGACAAATTTCTCCTCGTTAGTATTAAAAGTACCACTTTGGACCTCACCTAAAATGAGGCTGCTGGCCTAATGGGACCAATCCAGTCAGCAAAATGTAACTACATTAGCGTATTAATAGTATCATTTGTTCTTATTTCAGTTAGTTTTATCCTTACTCCACCAACGGCTTGATATACGAAAAGTTTATTTCTGTACATTACAGATGTAAATTGTTACTGAAACATATTCATATATAGCCAATCAAAAAACTTACCTTAAATAATAAACAATAAGTCATATAAAAAAAGACTATAACAAAGCCAACTCTACTAAATGCAATTCCGGCACTTCATTAACATAATTACTGAAAATAAGAGCAGGAATAGTCATATGTGTGAAGAATCTGTAACAAATAATTCCTAATCACTTACAATATGCTTATAGGAGAGCTTAGAGCTTATTAGATACACTTGTAAACATTTTTTATTTACCATTGATAAGGTGAAATATACAAGTTAGAGGAAATGAAAGATCTTCCTGTTACACAGTATGTGATTTCATGGGACAAGGATGCTTGTGTCTGCAAAATGGAACACATGTATTGGTAATCATTCTTTAACAGGTATAGTTATTTTCATTTGTGTCAAAAAATATCTATGTGAAATTAAAAGGGCAGTGAGGAAACCTCTGAGATGTCATAAATCACCCCCCACCAGACACTGTATAAACATAAATTTCAGATCCTGTAATCTGATTAATGGTACTAGGACAAGTTGTTGCTTAAGAAATGAAGTGAAAATGGTTATGTAAGGTATATATTCATTTCTGTTGAATTATAAGAGATACGATTTTGGAACAAACATGATGCTTAACTGGCAAGTGGTTATCTCAGTACAGGTCTGTTTAACTTGATTGTTTAAACTAATTGATTAGTCATGTTCTAAATGAAGGAAGTTTTTGATGTTCATTAGATCCCTGTCTGGTGATATTTTGTGTGAAAAAAAATTGTGTAAAATGTTTAAGTTTTGAATTTTTTTCCTATAGGTTTTTGGTAGGATTTTTGAGTTAAGAGCAGGATTTTGTGCTTGTGAAGACTATCAGTGGTTTTCTTACCTCAGAACCACTGGTTGTTTGAAAGTTTGCTGAACTTTTCAGGCTCCCTTATCCATCTTCAGTGCTTCAGTCTTGGCTGTACCTGTGGAGCAGTTATCAGTCTCTGCAGGTCTTCCTTCTCCTGTCTGCAGGCAGAAGAAAGTAGTCAGGGAGTACCTGGATATTAGGCCAGGTCTGGTTTTGCCTCAGCCACCGGTGGATGACTCTTTTGTGGCCAGTCTTAGTTCCACAGACCACTCGTCTCTACCACCATTCTCCTTAGTGCAGCATCCAGAGACACTAAGGACCATAAGACAGACATGTCATCTGTGGCTGTAGGGTTGCCCTCTGTGGGCAAGGGATAATTATTTTCTGTCTTGGGGGAAGTCGATTGTGAAATACCACATAGCTGGGAAAGGGAGCCTTTGAGAGTGATTGTTTCGGGTTGGTCCTTTTCCATGTAGATTCTCAGGAAAAGAAAAGTAAATTAAATTGTTTTATTCTCCTGTTTCTATTTTTTGGGCAGGGAAGATTTGTTGGGATTTGCTGAGGTATTAATTTCTGCTTTTACTATTCCCATTTCCTCTACAGAAAAGAAAAGCAGGGTTTCCTCCCTTTCTCAGTCTGAAATTTTCAAAAGAGCAAGAATTGCGTGGTGAATGCTGTTCTTCACAATTTTCTACTTTACATGAAAATTCTGATTCATATTTCATTCCAGAAGACCTTTCTTCTCCCATAACCTTAGCTAAAATGAAAGAGGGTTTTCAGTGGCATCAGAATTGAATTCCTATTGTACAGTACATGTATTATGATCTCATACATTTGGATACTCCTTCTTCTGCATACATTATTCCTGTTTTGCTGATTTAGAGAATGTTTTTCTCACAGTTAATAGTTTACCCGACAGTCATCCTCCTGCCTGAAGGAAGTCTGATAAGTTAAACAGGGTACCTCTCACTCCCAAATTCTTGTTTTCTACTCCTAATGCAGACCCTGCAGTGATATTCTTATCTAAATGGCTTCTTCTAGTCAGATCACTAAAGCTAATCCCGTTCCCTTTGACAAGGATGGAAACGTGTCTGATAAATTTGTGAACAAAGTTTATTCTTCTGCCAGTTTATCATTTAGTATTTGAAACTGCCAGACTCACCTAATAAAGTTCATCCTACTTTCTTTTGAAAACATAATCTCATGTAATCAAACATACAATAAAGTAGTCTTATGGCACTACTGATTCAGTCTATAGGGCTGCTGCTGCAGTCATGAGATGATTTGCTTAGTTATATTCTCAAAATCATCCTGTAGATGTGAAAACTGAATTTTTAAATTCTACCTATGACAAGCAAGTTCTCTTTGGCCATTCTGCAGCTGAGGTATTTAAGAGATTAGATGAGAGGGATAAGTTGATTAAATTTTCCAACCTTCATTTTTCCACCATAGCTCCCTTTGTCAAAAACTGTTCCTGCAGCAAAGTGCCAACAAGCAGGATTTTAAAAGGCAACGGCAATGAGGCTCCAAAAAGAAGAAAGGTAAATCCTCTCAAATTCAAAGATAGTCCAAAAAGTAAGAATGATTATTTGCCTTTTCATTCAACAAGGGTACACAAGGTGATGGTGTCCCTCCTTGCTTTCCAGTTTATTACTCTTTTCCCAGTAAATAACATTTCCCCGTTTCCTTCAGTTCTGGAGTAAAGGTCTGAAGGAGTCACAGAAACTGTGTCTGCCTCTCAGAAAGGCAAACATTTTTATTCAAGGATTTTTTGTGCCAAAGAGAGAGAAGGCATTTGGAGGCCTCTGCTAGACCTGCCTTTTCTTATTCTTCTTGTAAGGGTCTCAAAATTCAGATTGTTGCCCTTCAGACCCAGATACCTCTGGTCCTGCTGCTAACTTTCACAGTAAAACTAGATTTAAAATATGCCTATTATAACTTACCCAATGGCAAACGTTTCAGACTTTTTTTTTTAAGATTTTCTATGTCTGGCTCAAATTATCAGTTCTCATTATTACTATTTGGACCATCTACTGTTTCAAGGATATTTACAAAGTGTCTCCTCCAGAAATTGATCAAGAGTCCTTAGAAAGCATTTGGACTCTTTTACAGAGTCTGTTTTTTCAGGTGAGCTTACATAAATCTTCTCTCATCTATGTCACAGAATTGTTTGTCTTGGATGTCAGTTAGATTCTGCCCTAAGAAGGACTTTTCTTCATCCAGACAAAGTATAGATGTTCCAAAAGTTTTTTCTGGGTTTTTCTAATTAAAGCCAGGTATCTACCATAGAATTTCTCATGTTTCTGGAGTACATAACTTCAATGATTCTTATGAGTTGCATGAGAGAAATTCAGTGATACCTCATGTTAGTCTAGACCTGTCAGCATCTTCATCTTTTATCTTTTCAGATTCCTCATGTTTGGGTTTGTAAAGAGGGAGGTTTTGTGGGGATTCAACAAAATGTTCAACATTAGATCACTGTTGCAGCAGCCAAAGCTATTTGGGTCCCACCCCCTCTAACCAGACATCTTTTCAGAGCTAAAGTGTGCCTTCCATGTCATTTAACGGACCAGAGCTTGAGAGGAGCTTCATATGAAAGGACCATAAGACTCCCAGAATACTCAGAGTTTTCTTTATCACTGAAGTGTGCTCCTTCAGCTTGCCCCATGGAACTATCAGTCAGCTAGTGATCCTTCAAGCTATGCAGTTAGTCCTCTGTTGGGGAAAAAAACTTGTACTATTTTAGTTGTCTGTTACAGTGACTTGTTTTTCTGATTGAAATGTAAATGTTAATGAAGAAACTATATATTTTTGGGCTGGCTTTGCATTTCTTTTTTTTCCTCAAAAAGTTTTTTATTTTCAATTAAAATAACATTTACATAATATTTTTAAATATAATTTTAAACAACTATATACAATATTTACAATAGTCTGATTTCAGTTATATACACTGTATGCTATTAAATTTTGAATTAACAGATCAGTTATCAGAGATACAATATTGATTATTGCATAGTGTCCAACAAAGATATAACTTTCTTCCAAGGATTATTTACCAATGGCCTGGGATAGATTCATACTTCTTTTATTTTTATTTCCATCAATGCAGTTGTCTTCAGTAAAGTGTAGAATTCTTCCAAGTTCAGGGATGTATTTGAATTCCACCTTCTGGTTACACATTTCCTACATATAGCAAGTATAGTCCATAACAAATACATATTTGTCTTATTCAGGCAGGGACCTTCATTTACATTTAGTATAATCAATGCTTTAGTTAAGGGAAAGGATTCATTAAATAAAGCTTGTAAAAATGATTGATTCCATTCCAATATGATTTAATTTTATTACATTCATAAAAAATATGAATCCAGTCTGCTTTATTTGACATTTCACACCTCCAGCAAAAAACATTTGTAGTAGTACTGATCTTTTTAATTCTATCTGGTGTTAAAAATGCTTTATGTAAGTATTTCCAGTTAAATATTTTCCAGTACTGTGTGTTAGAGGTGTAATTTAACCCACGGTGGTGGTGCTGTGGTAGTCTTGTCGCCTCACAGTAAGACGCTATCCGGTTTGACTCTCAGCTAGAGTGTCTTCTGCGTGGAGATATGTGTGAATGGGCATACCTTCGTTGAAGGTTGTGCATCAGGGCTGGTAACTCGTCACATAAAAATCAACTACCAATCATTAGAGGACCGGAGTTCCGCTGCGGCGACCCCTAACCGGGAAATGCCGAAAGACGCAACAAGATGTTAGTTTTAATTTCTTCTGTTAACTGCAATGACTGACCTTTTGTTAAGAACTGCCAGTATGATGGTTTGTGAATTGTTTTATATGTTATTAACTCTTTATATAGATTTGAAATGGATTTTTTTCTTTTTACAACTATTATATATAAATTCATACAGAAAACTTATTAGATTTGGAATATATTTAAATGAGAAATTATTAATTAATCTGCATAAATCTTGAGTGTACATTAAAATGCTTTGTAAGGTTAACCAGTCCTGTGTTGGAATATTGTAAGCAGTTTTTATCATATGTATATCTAAAACATTTAATTTATTTACACATTGAAACCAGCATAAGAATCCATTTTGTTCCCAGAAGGTTATTGTTTCCTTATATATTTTGTGAGGGAAGTTCTTAGTGATGGTAAATGGGGTTAAAAGGTCAAACCAAAGTTTTAGATCTATGTTTGCATTGATAAATACCCTAAAGAAATTGATGTAATGATTAATCAGTGTTGTTTTAGAAGGTTTTGTTATATTATATTATATACTTATGCATAGTATGTACCAGGGTTTGTTTGATTTGTCTACTATTAAAAATGTTTTAATATATTAAATTCATTTGTTAATATAGCCATTGTTAATTCTTTCCAGTTGGCAAAATAATTTGGGTTTATCTAGTCTATTGTAGTTTTAAGCACAGATGCTTTTATATGTTTCTATTTCTGGGAAGTTCAATCCTCCTTTTTTCCAGGATCTAATGTGATGAGTTAGAGCTACTCTATTCTTTATGGGATACCATAAAAATGTTACTAAACATGAGTTTATTTCTTTAAGAATGCATATTTCAGGAATTAACTGTATTGCTAATGCTACATATAATTTTGTTCTACTTTTCTATATATATATTTGTTTCAATAAAGTTTTTATAATTTATTAATATTGTTTTGTTTATATTTTTGCATAACACTATTCCCAAATAAATTAGCGTAAGTTCTTGTTTTCCTGTAATGGATTTATCTATAACTTGTAGTTAGTTTTTCTTATTTAAAAATATAAATTTTGATTTTGATCTATTAAAGTGTAGACCTGAAATCTTATACAATTTCTCCATTACGTCTTCTAGCTCTCCTAAGGACTCTCTTGAGTTTGATAAGGTTAATAAAATATCATCATCAAAAAACATTATTTTAGACATGTACTGGTCATAGACTTCTATTCCTTTTATTCTTGGATTGTTGTGTATTATTTCTGCAAGTATTTTATAGCCAAAGCAAATAAAATAGGAGAAAGGGGGCATCCTTGTTTAGTACCTTTTGTTATATGGATAGATTCTGAGGTGAAAGGACCTAATTTAATGTAGGCTAAGTTATTAATATATATGTTTTTTAGTAATAAGATGAAGGGAGGAGGAAATTCAAATAATGCTAAAGTTTTAAATAGATATTCCCAGTTGAGGGAATCAAAGACCTTTTCTATGTCTAATCTGATTACAAGTGTTTCCCTATCTTCTTTATTCACATAATCTATAAGAGTAAGTATCCTTTTAATTTTATCATGTGTGTGCCTCTTATATAAAAATCCAGTCTGATCATTATTAATTGTCTTTGAAAGTGGGATTTTCATTCTGTTATCTAGGATTGACATGGATATTTTGTAATTATTATTCAATAATGATATAGGTCTGTATGAGGTGCCAAGGTCTGATGGTTTATTATCTTTTAGAATTGGTGTTATGAGAGAATATTTCCATGTGGGTGGTATTTTTGCTTCAGACTGGACTTCTAGCAAAGTTTTATGAAAAAGGGAGATTACTGTTGAAGGGAAGAGTTTGTAAATTTCCGTAATTATACCATCTATCCCTGGAGCTTTGTTAGATTTACTTTCTTTTATCTTGTCAACAGTTTCTTTCTAGGATATAGGTTTTTGTAGGTCTAGTTTTAAGTTTTCTGGATTTTTTTTATATTGATAAGGTTTGTATATAAGTTTATTTGATTGGTATCTAAATCTTCTTTTTTGAAGTGTTCCATATAATGGAACTGAAATGCTTCAAGGATGTCTCCTATATCTGATACTTTTTTCCATTTCTTTTCATGATATATACTACCAATGTTATTTGCTTTAGATTGTATTTTAATTCTTGTAAATAAGTTATGTAGATATCTGGGGGAGGTGGCTAATGAGTTTATTTTTAATTTTTCCAAGGCTAGACACGTTTTGTGTGTTAGAATTTCATTATATTTTTTATTTAATTCCACTGTTTCTTTTATGACTTCTGGACAGTTCTGATTTTTTTTAGATTTTGCTGTCAAGAGTCTGGTGTGCGAGTCTATGGATTCAGATTCCCACTCTCTAACTTTGTTTTTGTACCAGCTAATGGTCTTACCAAATAAATACACTTTTAATGAGTCCCAAACCATGACTCTACTGATTTCTGTTGTATTATTAATTTCAAGAAATAATTGTAGTTCTGACAATATCCAGGTTCTGAGTTCTTTAATTTTTGTGATATATGATGGAATTCTAGTTGAGCGGATTAAAGGTTTAAACTCTATTTGGAGATTCGTTATCACAGAGTCATGATCTGAGAAGGGGCATGGAGCTATTGAGAAGTTGAGGATTTTTGTTTGTAAATCTTGAACTACAAATAATTTGTCAGTTTGGACCCAGAACCTTCACTCTTTCTTTTCAGATCCTTGTTTTAGATTTGTAGATTAGATCTCTTGCAACCCAGGTCTCCCATTCTCCCTTCTGACTCATTTCCAATCTGTCACTACAGGTGCATCAGACCTGATGTAGGGAGTGGTTTCCAGAGGTGTGAAAGTTCAACATCTGAGAAATCCCATGACAGATAAAAGTACATAAATATCAATGCTTTGAAAGCCTTAAATTATCTTTGGTCCCCAGGACCTCTGCAAGTTCACTCAAGCAACACCTCAGTAATGTGGTATATAAACAAATAAGATGGTACCAGATCTTGCTTTTTTTTGCAGACTTGCTCTGATAGCCTGAAAGGTAGCAACTGAGTTCAGTGTGACTCTTTAAGATTCATACACTCTGAAAGACCAAAACACGATTCTAGGCAAGCTACGTAAGACCAAGACACGCCTTCATGAGTGGAAGCTTCGCCCTGGGATCTTCCAAGAATTGATCCAACTGTGGGAAACACCTCAAGTAGATCTGTTTGCCTCCTCTCAAAAAAAAAAACTAAAGAAAATCTGTTCCAGGAGTTCTTGCAAAAAGGCCTACAAGACAGACTCTTCCCCTTTTCCATGGACAAAAATGAATCCATATGCTGTGGTTCTGTCTGCTTGTCAGGTTGGCCAAGAGGTATTAGCAAAAGCTTCCCCACAGACTGGATTTACTCACACAGGCCAGCAGAGTGGTTAGGGGTGTGTGAAACATTGATATACTCCAGTCTGCATACAATCAAACAAACTGCCTGGATTATTGATACCTCTTTGGCGTCTATTTTATGAAGATGTGTGGCAGTTCTGAAGGAGTCCAGAAAACCTGCTACTAGAAAATCATACATGGATAATTGGAAAATATTTTTTTAGTTGGTGACACAAAAAAGAACTAGTATCCGTGATAGGTCCAAATGCCTCTGGTTCTTGATTATTTGTGTGAGTTACTGTCCAGTGGATTATCATGAAGGTACATTTGTCAGCCATTTCTACTTTCTAACAATATTCAGATTAAGCAGGTTTTGAAAGGGGTCTTACATGTCTTCCCACCTCTGAAATAGGAGGCTCCTCCTTGGGGTCCCAATTTTGTGCTTGAGAAACTCACTCATTCTCCATTTGAACAGTCATCCTTACCTTATTTTTCACAAGGATAGGGTTTCTTTGAGAACAAATCCTTCCTGTATGCCTAACATCTTATCAGAGTTTACTTTAGGCCAGACTGTCCATCTCCCAGTCTTCTGTCATTTTTATTTTATTTTATTTTACATTTGTTGACCGGGCTAGTCTAGCTGGACATATATCCATTTTCAGTAGAGGCCCGGGGAGAAAAGCTCCAAAATACAAGCAGTAAGCAACCATTAACAATCAAAAAATAGCAAGCTAAAATACAGAATGGTACAATGGTAAGCATGGGTAAGACTAAAAGAGGGGAAAAAAACGAAAAACAGAAACAGACTAGCCAACCCAAGACCATAATTAACAAATATAAATGAAACAGCTGGTTAAAAAACAGAGATTTTGGGTATGCAGGATAGAAAGTAAGAGTAATAAAAAGAGCAGATTAGAAAGCCCCCAAAAGGCATACAATGAAGAAGGAAGAAAGAATAGGTAAAATTTATAGAGGATTCAAAACAAGGAAGTAGCTGGTATCAGTAAGTATGGCATTTAGAGGCAACAATCAGGGGAGAGTGAGTAAAGTTAGGAGTAAGGGGGAAGTGTTTTCAGTCAGGATTAGCACAGGGACATAGCCAGTGGGTTTTTAGGTGCTCTTTGATATGTTTTTTAAAAAGGGATGTGGAGTCTAGGTTAGTTATTTCTTGAGGGAGTTGGTTCTAGATTTTCCCGACAGAATTTGAAAATAATGAGTCACCAGCTTTATTGTAAGATTTAGTCGAGGCTACTAGTAGTTTATTAGCAGAGCGGAGTGTGGCTAGGTTTTTATAAGGGGTAATCAGTTTTGTCAGGCTAGGGGTAGCATCTGGGTAGTAAAGGGACTTATGAATGATAGTTAGTTGTTGATAGAGTAAGTGGCTATTAAGTTCTAACCAATCAAGTTGCCTGAGGTTGAGACAGTGGTGAGTTCTTTAGGGCGTAGCCGTAATGAATCTAGTTATGCTGTTGTAACAGGAAGAGAGTTTGGTAATGTTATTTTTTGATAAGCTAGTATATATGGCAGAGGCATAGAAAAGAGTGGAGATCAGGTGGGGTTGGGCAATGGTTTTTCTAGCTGCTGGGGTTAGAAAGGGTTTAATTCTGTAGAGAGTACCTATTTTTTTGTTAACTGATTTGATGGTGTTGTCAATATGGTGATCAAAATTAAGATGGTTATCAATAGTAATACCTAATAGGTGAGTGGTCATGTCTGGGTTAATACAGGTGGCATTATTAGAGGAGATAGAGAAGAAAGGTGTGGAAGATTTGAGAGTGGGAGAAAAGAGAAGAAGTTTTGTTTTCTTGGGATTTAGAAGGAGGGAATGTTCCATAAACCATTTTTCAACTTTATGGAAAACTGTTTGAGTTAGGGACTGGAGGGAGGGAACATTATTAGCAGCACAGATTAAAGTTGAGTCATCGGCATATTGAATGCAGATGGCTTGGGGAATGCTCACGTGTAGGTCATTAATAAATAGAGAAAAAAGCAAGGGACCTAAGATTGAGCCTTGTGGAACACCTATGTTTACTGGTAGTAAGGAAGATAGGTTATTATCCCATAGTACAGCTTGTTGCCTGTTTTGGAGATAGCTCCTAAACCATTGAAGTGCTTGAGAGCCCAGACAATAGAGATTTAGTTTGTCAAGAAGTATGTTATGGTTAACCATGTCAAAGGCTTTTGACAGGTCTAGGAATAGTGCAGAGGAGAGGAGATTATTGTTCTTATTATTATTAATAGTGTCAGTAAAGGAAAGGAGGGCAGTTGTAGTGCTGTGGGAAGGTCTAAAACCATGTTGACAATTGGCTAGAAGTCTGTTTTGTAGAAGGTAGTTGAGAAATTGTTTGTGTATGCATCTTTCCATAATCTTTGATAAAGGGGAGAGTAAGGCAATAGGGCGAAAGTTTGAGAGCTCAGTTGAGGAGCCCCCTTTATGTAGGGGGATGATATGAGATATTTTCCATATGGTGGGGATTTTTCCTTCAGAGATAGTTCTATTAATAAGTATGGATATGGGGTAGGCTATAGCTTCTGCAGCAATTTGTAGGTATTCAGATGGGAGTTGGTCAGCAGAAGGAGTGCAAGGTTTAAGTTTCTTGAGAAGCTTATAGATAAGAGAGGTGGCTACAGGTTGAATGTGAAAGGTGTTAGAGGAGGTATTAGAAGTATTAGGTAAGGTAGGAGTAGATGTGGGTAATGAGTTAGCCAGGGTTTGAATAACTTCTGTAAAATAGTTGTTGAACGCATCTGGGATCAGAGTGGAGTTGCTAATGTTAAAGCCAGAAGGGGTAGGAGTAGTTGTATTTCCTGGATTAAGAAGTTTGTTAATGCCTGACCAAAACTTTTGAGGGGTTTGTTGACTAGTTTGTTGAAGGTGAAGATAAAATTCCTTTTTGTCTGTGAGAGTATCTTTCTTAGTGGCATTTCTTAATTGTTTAAAGAGGAAGTGATCTGAAGGACATTTGGTAGCTCTCCATTTAGCCCAAACTTTATTTCTAAGGATCATTTTGTTCTTAGTTTGTTTTGTTAAGAATTAAGAATAAGAGGGAGAAAGAATTCTTCACTCTGGAAGTACACAGGCAGCACAGATGCTACCTGCACAAAACTTGAGCTTTTAGGAATGCTGACCAGCTGTTCATCCCCTACAAAATAAAGGTAAGCAAGCCTGGGAATTTTGAAGAACAGCCGGATCACAGCTAAGCTAAGGGTCTGGCTTGGGTCTTAGAGCCCACTAACTGCAGAGCCAGAGCAGGCAGTCAGAGCAGTAGCAAGGTTAAAAATACCTATGTCTGAAAGTCCAGAGGAGGTTAATTAAGCAAAATGAAAAAAAAATACAATTTCAGCCAAACACACGCTGACATTGCAAACACTCACTTTAATGAATGCTGACAGTGTGATAATTACATGTCTTAACAACTGAAGCTACAGGTCTGCTGATAGTGAATAATGTGAGAAATATAGTTGTGATGCTCCACCACTGGCAACAGTAATCAAGGCGACTGAATCCTTACCACTAGCACCAGTGGGGGACGTATATTGGGAGGATGACAAGTAAACACGTAGTAAAGTTCAATTTCCCTTAAGAGCACACAGAGGCCACAGTCAATCTGGGGCTGGTTTCTCCCTCTTTCTCCAGATCCCCAATACAACTTCCCACTGGCACAGCTATAGGGTTGAGATCTCAGCTGAATGGCCAAGCCAAGACCTCCAGCACCCTCTCTGTCCAACCAGTGCTTTGTTTCCCTGCTGACACACACAAACTTTGAGGTTTGATTTATATACAAACACACACACACACACACATACACCTTAGCTTAAAGTCAAATTGCACTTAAAATAAAATTCAAAGCATAGAGAAGTACAAATAGGGACATATAAATATATAGGACTAAACATATGTACAACTACTTAAGCAAATCCCTGCCTAACAAAACAGAATTAATATTTATTTTATCATTCAGTCCCTTAACTCTACTAACCCAAAGTCTCACAATCCATTCAAGTTCTTTGGTCTCAACTCTCAATTTCATATCTCCACCTCTGCCATTGTCTATGACCCTATCTATGACCATAAAAACAAATCTATGTGTGTCCCCATGCCTCTCAACATGTCTCACCAAAGCATTTGTTTCCACTAACCTCCCTATGTCATAACAATGCTCTCTCATTCTATCCCTAAGGCTCCTGGTGGTCATACCAACATAGAATGACATACAGGCCAGACAATGGGTCAAGCAGACAATGTTGAAACTATTAACATTTACTGAGAGTTTAAATTTAAACAATCTATTCATATCTGGATGCTTAAATTCTCCACTGGTGTCTATATATTCACAGAAATTACATCCATTGCAAGGGAGAGTACCACAGTCACTCACAGCACAAGCCTGTGCCACCCCGGTTGTAACTGAGGTCCACATAATATTCTCTTCAAGTTCTTATTTTTAAAACTGTACTTCGGGGTTTCCCCCACTAACCATTTAGCCTCATCATCGGCACATAAAATATTCCAGTTCCTGCGGTAGATCTCCTGTAGTGGCTTAACATTACTGGAATAAGTAACTGACATCCTCATACATTGAGCAGTATCCCTTACCATAGATGATGGCAATACAGCATCAGAAAAATAAGGTCTCCCCTCATTGTTCGTACTATCCAGAACTTCTGTTAAAATGCCTTGAAGCTCATTATCAGCGTAGCCCCTCTGTAGGAATCTTGTTCTAAACTCATCGAGCTCACCCTCAAACTTATCTTGGTTCGCTGTTAATCTAGATGTTCTGAGTCCTTGTCCCGTAACAATATTCTTGAAAATATGCTGGGGGTGCATACTTGTTCTATGCAAGTAACTGCTCCTATAGCAATCCTTCCTATGTATCTCAGTCTCAAAACAGCCATCAGACCTCTGGTTCACCTTCACATCTAGGAAATCAACCCAGTCAAATGAACTCTTCATCGTAAATTTCAGAAAATGGGTACTTCTATTCAGATGTGAAAAGAAGGGTGCAAAAGTTGATTCATCCCCCTCCCATAAAAGGAAAAGGTCATCTAAAACCTCCTATAGAACTTCAGGTGCTTGCCATACTCTCCCATGAGATGTGCCTTCTCTCAGAAGGCCATGACAATATTGGCGTAGCCATTGGCCATCAAACTGCTTGTACAATACACCCTCAAACATAAACAGATTATTCCCAAGAATGAGCTTCATGAGTAATGAAAGGAAATCAATGCATTGCCTATCATACATACCATCCCCTAACAAATATTCTCGAAATTACTCAACTCCCACCTCATTGGGGATGATGGTGAATAAGGATTGTACATCCATAGTAACCAGCAAAAGCCTACCTGCATTCTCATGCATACTAGTGAATGAATGTAGGTCCCTCAGGAACTGTTTAATATCTAATAAAATAGTGCTGTTCCTTCTAAGTACAGATTTGAGATGTTGTTCAACATAAATGTATAGAGTTTCCATGGACCAACCCCTCCCCGGCACAATGGGTCTCATAGGTGGCTGCAGTGGGTATTTGTGAACTTTAGGGAGACCCTATACTATTGGAATCACTGGGTTCTTAACAATAAAATAGTGAAACAAATCCAAGTCAATAATATGGCATTGCAAGCATTCATACAGAGCATTATATATTGAAACATTACAGCTCTGAACTTGCTGAAGATCAACCTTAGAATAAAACTTGGTATCATCAAGCATATTAAACACAGAATCCCTATAAAAAGAATAATCCATTATTACCAGTGACCCTACTTTGCCCGCCAGTCTCATGAAAATCAAGGCATCATTCCGTAAACAGTCCAAAGCTGCCCTTTCTTCTTTATTAAGATTGTTGAAACATTTACCAAAAACATTAATGTCATAAAGATTATATATTTCTCTGATGCAAACTTTCTCCAAGGCTTCTAATACTGTATTGTTAGCAGGAATATACCCACTTGGTTTCTTAAAAACAATAATACCACTAGCAGCTTCATCAAATTGCATCTTTAACATTATACTACATGTAAAAGCTTTTAATTCCAGCACATTATCAGTTACTGTCATTTTATTAGCTGGAATAAACAAAATACCTTTAGGGGATGAATCTACTTTTGCACCCTTCTTTTCACATCTGAATAGAAGTACCCCTTTCCTGAGATTTACGATGAAGAGTTCATTTGACTGGATTGATTTCCTGGATGTGAAGGTGAACCAGAGGTCTGATGGCTGTTTTGAGACTGAGATGCATAGGAAGGATTGCTATAGGAGCAGTTACTTGCATAGAACAAGTATGTACCCCCAGCATATTTTCAAGAATATTGTTAGGGGACAAGAACTCAGAACATCTAGATTAACAGCGAACCAAGATAAGTTTGAGGGTGAGCCCGTTGAGCTTAGAACAAGGTTCCTACAGAGGGGCTACGCTGATAATGAGCTTCAAGGCATTTTAACAGAAGTTCTGGATAGTGCGAACAATGAGGGGAGACCTTATTTTTCTGATGCTGTATTGCCATCATCTATGGTAAGGGATACTGCTCAATGTATGAGGATGTCAGTTACTTATTCCAGTAATGTCAAGGCACTACAGGAGATCTACTGGAGGAACTGGAATATTTTATGTGCCGATGATGAGGTTAAACGGTTAGTGGGTGAAACCCTGAAGTACAGTTTTAAAAATAAAAAGAACTTGAAGAGAATATTATGTGGACCTCGGTTACAACTAGGGGTGGCATAGGCTTGTGCTGTGAGTGACTGTGGTACTCTCCCTTGCAATGGATGTAATTGCTGTGCATATATAGACATCAGTGGAGAATTTAAGCATCCAGATACGAATAGAGTGTTTAAATTTAAACTCTCAGCAAATTGTAATAGTGTCAACATTGTCTTGGCTGTATGTCATTCTATGTTGGTATGACCACCAGGAGACTTAGGGATAGAATGAGAGAGCATTGTTATGATGGGTCTATATTAGAACACCGAACATTCAAAATGTCGATTGTTCTAATATCAAACCCTACCAATCAAAAATAGAAAACATCAAACATTCAGAACAGCAAATTTTTTCCTAGGGAAAAAATCTGCTGTTCCAAAACACATACACACAACACAAGCACACCAAACACACAACAATCTACACACACACACACACACACACACACACACACACACACACACACACACACACACACCTAAAATCTTACACCTAACCCTACACTAAACTATACACACACCACTAACTATCCACTTACCTTAACCCAAAACCTAACCCTAAGGTCCATCACTATCGCACACTCACCTCACCTGCGCCGTAACCCTAACTCACCTAACCTGCCCTAGCCCTCATGTCCACACAATCACACACATACCTAACCCGCACCATAACTCACCTAACCCGCCCTAACCCTCATGTCCACACAATCGCACACATACCTAACCCGCACTCAATCACACACTTAACTGAATCCGACCCGTAACTTTCCAACAGAGCACTGAAAATACTGAAACAACAGAAATGGACAACCAAATTCTTTCCCTAGGAAAGAATTTGGTTTTCTGCTTCTTCAATATTTTCAGCGCTCTGTTGGAAAGTTACTGGTCAGGTTCAGGTAAGTGTGCGATGGGTTGATATTAGAACACTTGACATTTTAACTGTTCGGTGTTCTAATATAGACCCGTTATGACATAGGGAGGTTAGTGGAAACAAATGCTTTGGCGAGACATGTTGAGAGGCATGAAGACACACATAGATTTTTTTTTATGGTCATAGATAGGGTCATAGACAATGGCAGAGGTGGAGATATGAAACTGAGAGTTGAGACCAAAGAACTTGAATGGATTGTGAGACTTAGGGCTAGTACAGGAAAGGGTCTGAATGATAAAATAAATATTAAGCCTATTTTGTTAGGCAGGGATTTGCTTAAGTAGCTGTACTTACATATGTTTAGTCCTATATATTTATATGTCCCTATTTGTACATCTCTATGCTGTGAATTTTATAAGTGCAATTTGACTTTAAGCTTTTTTCAGGTGACACAGTGAATCTCTTGAGAGTGGTAATTTTTATGTTGTGTGCCTTTAAATGAAGGTGGGGGTTTTATCAATTGAGTTGTTCTGAAATGGTATAAAATGGGGGCTTTGTTCTGTTTTTATTGTGTGATGAAGTGGCTTAGTCCACGAAAGCGCTCACCTTTGTCTTGTGTGGAATAAAATGCTTTTATTTTCCTACAGCTGTGACCTTTTGCTTCCTTTGGGTGTTTTACATGATATTTAATAATAAATAATAAAAGAACAATAAAATACTCAGTATATAATCACAGTTACATCAGAGTTCAAAATCTCAGGAAATATTTAAAACAACATTGCAGGACAGTCTCAAATAAATAAAGAAAACATCTAAACTATGCTTCACTATATCCCCGACTGAATATAAGAGAATTACTATACCCTAGTTAACTTACTTACAGAACAGCAAGGCAGATGTGATGAGTGCATGTTCATGTCAGGTCAAAGACAAAATACAGAATGCTGTCTCTCTCTGAGACTTCTTAAATTAATATTTCAAATATTACTGCTGAGGTAGCTTGCAGCATAACACCACTTCTTGTCATCTGATTCTATCCCAGGTGAACCCCCCACTGATGCAGCTGGTAGCATTTAGCATCTACCTGTGAAAATACATAAACAAGGACTTCTCTTAGATCTAAGGCAGATCCTGGAAGTCATAAAACAATAAACTCTTCCAAAACAATATAAAAATCTTCTCATTCTAGACATTGTGTCTTTTACTGCACTGAAACAGTGATAACATCTTTTGTTTATGGCCTAGCCATAAAGTAACTTAATTTCAACTATTCTTCCAAAGTTTTGCAAGATAATCTCCTGTGTTCCAGTTTCCTCTATTAAAATATATACATTTAAACAGTTACATATACATTTCTGCTCAGTACTTTACAAAATATCTCTTCAGCACACGTCTGTACAATATGACATACAGCTCTAATACATCTGTCACACAAGCATCTTACATGAAGCATGTTGGCATTCACAAATGACACATAACCATTTACAAAATTCCAGACGGCTGTGCTAATAATATTTCCTTTTGTTACACTTCTATATAAATCATGTTTATATTCACAAATGACACAAAATCATTTACAAAATTCCAGATAGCTGGGCTGGCAGTATCTCCTTTTGTGACAATAGTAACCACAATGTTTAAGTGCACGACTCTGTATGCAGCAACTGAAATGTTGTCTTCGTGGGTGGAAAAATGCATTTGTTTTTTTCCTTCTGGTATAATGATGATTTACTGCAGAGTATTTTCACCACACCTTGCAAGAACCAGTCAAACAGCCTCAAGGTAAATCTAGATACACTGCCAAACTGGGGCAACAAAAGTCCTGTGAAATGTTTGGTTTTGTTAGCTTTATGTAAGAAGACACATTTCTCTTCCCTTAAGGCAGCTCACAGAAATAATAATAATAATAATAATAATAATAATAGTAATAATTAAGTATTCTTAATACCTGATTTGTGTACAAAATACACATACTATCCCCGTGTATTGACTGCCTTCTAAGAAGGTATATCACCTCTGACTGTGAAGTTGTTATAGAATATAATAATAATAATAATGATAGTAACACATAGTCTTTGACAGATACTGCCCCTCCAACAAACCATATTAGCCATAACTGATATTTGTTATCATGTATTTCATGCTCCCAAAAATGATAACACTTTTCTGTACACTAATTTCTTACTGTGAAAAGAATGAGAAATGTAAGAACTCCACTAACATTTTGCTGTTTCCACTTGTGGTTGGTAACACATACACTGCCGCCAAGTCATAGTACTTATTTGTGAGCAGTGATCAGATGATGACTTTGAACTTTCATGTACAAGACCCCTCCACACCCCTACCCAAAAAGGTAGCCACTTTCTGTCCACATCTGTGATGCTTGATGTTAATAAAATTAAAGAAAAAGAAAAAAAGTAATTTCAATAAGTTGCTCTTAAACACACATACTCACCCCAAACATACACTACGCACCTCTTACTGATTCACTGTTTCAAGCTAAAATCTGCAACACTTGAGATACTGGGGCTGGCCTCAATAACTGCAAAGAAACACAAAAGAATCCTGCCCATATTGTTCTTAACATTAGTTAGTGCATTCCATGCTCTGCTGATGTCTCTTTCTCTCATTGAAACAGGCTCCACTCCCTCTGTGGAACCAAGCACTCTGGAGTAAAGGAAATAAAACAACCCTCATTCTAATAATGAGAAATAAAACAACCCTCATTCTAATAATGAGAAATAAAACAACCCTCATTCTAATAATGAGCTGCAAACATTTTTATAAAGTGATTGCCTAACTACAATGCCTTGAAATAGCCTTCCTCTCCCACGGAAAATGTTTAAATCCGCTTTCTTTTTGGCACTGTGGCACAATCCTCTCTGGAAAGCCAGCCAACCACATTGCTTACATACCCAGACCAGACTTAATAGAAGGTGCTTTCAGCCTGCAGGTTTGATCTGAATAAACAGTCAGCTGTTCCTCAAACATGAAAAAAAACAAACATTGTGATTGCAGCTTAGCTTGTTCAGGGCCTTTGTTCTGTTAGATCACAAGCCAGAGCCAAGCTTATATTTGAGATTGATCCAAGCTTGAGCTGGCTTTAGCTTGCACACCTCTACTAAAAAGGTAGGAGGAAAGGAAAAGTTAACTTATTCCCAGTTGCTTTTCTCATGCTATTAGTTTTTGTTGTACAAATAACAATGAGCCATTTCCAGGCAGGGTCACAGCTTATTTAACAAGTGCATTAGCTTCTTCTGTAGCTTTTAGGAAGGGGAATGGACTCTAGAAGCATTACAAAGGTGGCAACTTGGTCCTCTTTACATACCTTTACAAAGTATTACAGAATGGATTGCTTTTCTAGATCAAGAATAAACTTTGCTTGGATGATACTCTTGGGGCTCCTGGTGTCTTAGATACTGGACTCCTTTCCCTTTATTTTTTTCCTGCTCTTATGTAAGCTAGGGGAATCTACCCATATAGGATAGGCCATTGCAAGCTTTTAGTGCTTCACCTGTTTTTATAGGGAATATCCTGTCCTCTCCTGATAGATGGAGGCAGAGAAGGCACCCAAATCTTGAGAAGCTGCCAATGCAGATGGGAGAAAACCCATATAGTTTATCCTATTGCAACAGTGATCCATTACATGTGCTACTATGATAAGTGGACTTGCATGACTACAATTTCTTTGCTATTTATACTTGTGTGCCAACCTTTCCATAGAAAGCAGCAAATCGATCAGAGAAAGCCTCCCTAAACTGTCTAACCACTTGGACTAGTTGACACAATGTACTGAAACACAAAAACCAAGTCAGCAGCACCAAGACCCACCACAGGAAGTATCAGAAATCCAACAAATGTAAAATAAAACAATTTATTGAAGCGCTTTTCGTTGCTTGTAATATGGCAACTTCTTCAGAAAAGATACGCAGTTTCAAACAGTAGTTTATAAGTAATTGAGACATGTCATGTGATAACCACACTTCCAGTAAGTCAAGTTCTTAAAGAAACATTTGCTAAAAAAACACGTGTTCATAAAACCTAAACACAAAAGCTGCAAGTTTATTAGATTAAAAGTGTCATCAAAACTGTTATAAATAGTTATACAGAAGGCATTAAACTGTTAGACTCAAACAATAGCAAAGTTAGACTAAACTTCAAAATTACAGAATAATCAACCGGGTATATCTCTCTAAAATATTGTAGAGCTAAAATGAATAGAATTATATTCAAGCAAAATACCAGTTACCATCTCAAACTTCTTAGTTTCAGAAGACAGGCAATGTTACAAGCATCATTTAAACCTGGTACAACAAATGCATTCAAACGGATTTGCCATTCAAGCTCATGTTCCTCTAAAAGTAAGTTCAGTGAGCCACCTCTCAAATTAGCTTGAACTTGATATATAGCTTTAAAGGTAAATTTGTGGCCCACATTATTTGCTATATGTCTTGCTAGTGGGTTGTCAATTTTATTGACTGAAATAGGTGTGTTCATAAACCCTGTCCCACAGTCTACGTTCAGTTTTCCCCACATAGAATGTGGGACAGCAGACACATCTTGCTATGTAGGCTACTAGTCTAGAATTACAGTTGAGTTTAAATTTAATCTCATGCTTGTTGTCACCTATACAAAATGTATTGTCCACTTCCATGAATCTACACATCCTACAAGATTCACACAAGTTCATTCCAGCATACCTATGTGTTTTAAGTTATTGCCCCCCACATTCAAGTAAGTTTTTAAGGTTGTGGCCTCTACGAAATACAATATTTGGAACTGGACCTAGTTTACTGAATAGTGAAATATCACTCAAGATAAACTGCCAGTTTTTACATAAAATACGTTTGACATGGCCACTATCATTACTGAAGGTAGTAATAAATCCACCTTTGAAGTTAGGGGCTAAAGTTTGTGATGGAATTTGTGTTGGGACAAATACACTGTTTTGACAATCTACCATGTGAGGAACAAGACTGTCCTGTTCTAAACTATTTAGCCCAAGGATGGGAGAGACGATTCCAAGTCTTCTTTTGTCAGAAACTTCACTGACTAAAGTTCCAATAAGGATGCTAGGATACCCACGCTTTTCAAACATCTTCCTAAGTAAATCACTCTTGATGGAAATCGAGCTCAAGTGTGGTCATTCTAGCTGCCCTTATCAATTGGCCTTTTATAATGGACCGCTTCTGGTGGAACGCGTGGCAGCTAGAAAAGTGTAGGAATGAGTTACAGTACGTGGGGTTTCTAAAAATCTGTGATACATTCCCCCTACTGACTTTATGTTTTGAAAGTTTCACATCTAAATAGTCAATCGTGGCTGTATGAAATGTTGATGTAAATACAAGGCAATCAGTTGTAGAAATCAAAAATGAAATAAAAAGCACAGCCTGAATGCCATCTCCATTAAATAACACGAAGATGTCATCCAAGAAACGGGTGTAGTAAACTAGGTTCGCCCTGAAGTGCTCAGCTTTGAAAACAAAAGTTCTTTCCCAATACGCCATCACCAAGTTGGCAAAGCTGGCACCACAGGGCGACCCCATAGCGACCCCTCGTTTCTGTAAATAAAAATCCTTGTCGAATAAAAAGTAATTATTAGTAAGAATGATGTCTAGTAAAGACTCCACTAAAGTAATTTAGTGTGGAGGATCTTTCTTAGATTTAAGCAAAAGACTCACCCGTTCTATGCCCTCTAAATGTGGAATAGATGTATACAAGTCCTTAACATCGATAGTTAAGAAATTGTGATTGGGGTTAAATTCCAAGTTGTTAATATTCTCTAGGAAGGTCCATGAGTTTTTGCATACTTGGGGTTCTGACACCAAGTATTTTTTCAAAATGTTGTCCACTACCTTTGCACAAGGGTAAGTTAATGAACCCCTCCCATCTATTAATGGTCTCATGGGGGGGGGGGGGTTCCACATCCTTGTGGATTTTTGGTATCCCAAACATAATTGGGATTTTTGGCCAAGGAAGGGAAATGAAATTAAACGTATCAATATCAATGATGGCATCAATGAAGAAGTCATTGAAATAGCCTCTTATCCGTTTATATGCAGTGTTGACCTCACTCAAGGATGCTTTAGAGTAATCCTCTGTGTTTAACAGGTGCCTCATTCTCACTGTGTAGTCATGTTGATCAAAGACTACTAATCCCCCACCTTTATCTGGTTTAACCACCCTGACATTAGCATTCCTCATGGATTGCAGTAACACAAAGATTATTCACGTTTTTGGAAAAATGGTTAAAATTTCCCCTGACCCCTTTAAGAAAGGAAGACCTGCCTATAATTAAGGATACCTTGACAAAGCTTCTCTCCATATCTCTGATGCTTGATGGTGAAGAAAATAAAAAAATAAACAAGAAACGACAACTACAATAATGAAGTAATTTCAACAAGTTGCTCTTAAACACACATACTCACCCCCAAACATTCAGCACAGGAAGCTATATTATCAAAAATCCTTGCATTATCAGGATTGATGGATGTGGTGTTCTTTGCCTCAGATAGGGGTTACAGAAGTTGTTCCATAATGACCTTGAAAAATGAGGAGCCCGTGGTACTGATGGATGAAGTGAAATTCACACTAAATTTCAGAACTTGTACAAGTAAATACTGTTTTCTCTACAAAGCTATTTAGGTGAAAGTAGAAATTGGAGGTAAAGACCTTAGCTTTGTTTATAGGGTCAGTTCCCTTGAACATTATTTAGGTCACTTTGTTCCTGTAGCAGGTTTGAATTTAAGAAGTTCTTGTATATCATTTGGGAATACCTTCAAACTCATATGGAGACTCTCCAGTTTGTAGTCTGATTTAACGCCGAAGAATGATACTCATGACATTATTCAAGAAGAAGCAGTATAAGTAAGGACAAGATTCAGGATAACCCCCCAGTTGGCAGCTTTGACATTTGTTCCAACAAGTTTGCAGTTGAATCATTGGGCATGTTATCCATTAGTAGTGCAGATGAGACATTTTATTGCTGGGTAATTTAAATTTATTTTGATTCGTGGGATATCTGTTACTGTGCCAAGGCAGCTAATATGATCAGTTGGAGACATGGAAGGTGATCTGAAGTTGGACGTGAAGTTGTAGTTGATTTTTTTTTCTTTTATAGTAACTTTAGTCTCACAAATTTAAAAACTGGAGTCACAAAGAATCTCTCTTAATGTGAGGGGGGTCTCTGACTAAAACTGGCACTTCCCTCGGAGATCCTTATAGCAAGTACCTTACAAAAGTGAAATCTCAGTGCTGCTTTACAACTTACTGCTAAGTCAAAAATATGGTAAGGATCTGAATAAGGAAATAGGAAACCTGAATAAAGCCCACAATAAACCTTCCTAAACATTAATTTGTTTACTTTTCTTATGCAGCTTATTACCTCTGCTGTTTACTGACCATCAGTCCATACCAGCTAATTGTTCCATTTGTTCTCTTTCCTTTGGGCAAGAGTTGATGTCATTTAGACAGCTATCATGGCAGTTCATATTCTTCTTATTTTTTCCCTCCCCTTACTGTGCACCGTTGGTTAGGCACCAGGGAGGGGCATGCAATAGGCTGACCATGGAAAACATCCCCTCACATTAAAAAAAATATTCCCTCAGAGTGACCTTCCCCTTGAGTTGGAGAATGAGCCGTGTCTACTTGGGAAATCACACTACTCAGTGTTTTTGAGTGCATGTAATCAGGGGAGGTACATATAGATTGAGAACCAGGGAACAACTGGTCTTCTGTGTAACAAAAACCTTTCAGCTGTGCTTGTACCAAACATTAGCTCGTCACTTCTGTAAGAACTCTATTGTTCCATTACCTTCTCCATTTCCAAAGAACCAGAACATTCTGATAGTGCTCTTTTGGCTTTGTTCTGCTTACCAAGCCAAGCAATCAACAGAGTGTTTTCCTAGAACTTCCTTTTTGATTGGCCTTTTCCATTAGCTTCCTCTGAAGACCTGGACCCAGATTTTGAAAGCTGATACAATAATTCTGCCCTTTGTGCTTGAACTGCTTTCTAGACTTATGTAGTGAGACAATAGTAGACCTAATTTTGTTTACTGTATCTCTGTCAGCACACATCTGGGTTCTGAGGCAAGATAAAGAATCCTAAGATAAATTGATTCATTTAGTTTTTTCCTTGCTGTTGGGTTCTGAAATCTCATTCTGCTAATGTGCAGTTGCACTTTTTTATAAAACTTACTTAATCTAGTTCTTATGTTTAAAATGTATTCATTATAGAATACCGAAGGTAACTGGGCCATGTGGTCATTTGCACCTTGGCAGTACTCACTTTGTTTATACCTTCTTTTTCAAGGAGGGATACGCCATTCATACCTGGGGTGGCTTTATGAATACCCTTCCAGCTCTCTAATTCCTTCTTAAAGGAAGAGAGTTTCACATGGCAGTGCTCTGTACAGACTCAGATACCTTGAGTAACATTTTTCCTGTTAAAGGACTATATAAAGAAACAGCTCCAGTACTTAGTAATAATGACCATCCACCCTGGCATGTTTAAAGATCATCCTGTGCTTTCTCCTATTAACCTGGTAAACTTGGGCACTCTGAGGCAGTGTAACAACTCCTCATGTACACAGACAACCCTCTCCTCTTACCTCCCAACACTCAGGCTTGTGAGAGATGCACTTATTTTATCCAAATTGGAAGCTATGCACTCTCAAGCCAAGCCTGGAATAGCTGGTCAAGAGAAGAAGGTCAGCACCTACACCACGCCACCCACCATCACAGCTCTCACATAAAAACACAAACCACACACCCACCTTCATGGAGGCTCTCAATAGAAATCTACCCAAACAGAAGAGACCTCTAAGGCAGAAATGCACTCAACCACCACAACACAGCACAAACCACAACACACATAGCTCATCTATACAGTGGGTCCCTCAACCTAAGCCCCTAAGGCAAAACAGCTTGCCCAATACACTAATCATAGGAGATTCAATAGTGAGGCACACTGCTGTCCTACTCACTAGGTTGAATAAGGAGAAGGTAACAGTCAGCTGTCTATCAGGTGCCAGAATCTGACACATAACACATGCACTCAGGTCAACCCACAACAAATACAAGTATGACTCTGTCACTGTCCATGTGGATGTGAATGACCTGAGATACACCTCCCTGGACTACATGAAAAGAGACATGGAGGAGCTCTCAGATTATGTGGCCCAGACAGGTATGACCCTAGCCCTGAGCAGCACCCTACCATCACCCAGAATGATACTACAGTACAAGCAGAAAATGATTGACTTCAACAATTGGCTAAGTTTCTGGTGTCATTCTAAGGGGATCCAGTATCTGTCTGCTTGGGATGACATGATTGACAGACCTTGATGCTTTGCCAGAGATGGCCTGCATTTGTTACCCCTGGGTTTCGAGATACTGGCTAAGCCTGTTGCCACCCCTATAGTACCTTTTTAGGTGATGTTCCAAAGAGCAAATTACCACCATAATAGCTATAAATAAATGCAATCTGAGGGTCATGCTGCTCAACGCTAGGAGTCTAAATCTCAAGATGCACTTGCTTGAAGCACTCCTCAAAATGGAGAACATAGACATTTGTGCTGTAGCAGAGACCTGATTTAAAGCAGCAGAAAGCACCCCTGCGCTACCAGGCTATAACTCATTCCATACCTTTTGGCTCCAGAACATGGACCGAAGTGATGGTGTCTCCATATTTATAAATTATATGCACACCTCCAGATGAGTGGCCCAACATAATGCATCTGAGATACTTCAGGTATAACTAGCATTGGGTAAGACGGCGATTCAGGTCATAGCCTGCTATAGGTCCCCAACCATGTCCCAAGACTCTCACTCCACATTCCTAAGCACCCTGGAAACTATTAGGGTCCAACCCAATACTCTCATACTAGGTGATTTCAACTACCCCTCCATCAACTGGAAAAATTACTCATGTATCAATACACTGGCCCAACGCTTCCTGAAATTCATCAGTTCCAATGCCTTGGACCAGCTCATTCTTACCCCCATTAGAGGAAGCAACATCCTTGACCTGGTTATTATTAACATGGGTAACCATTGCTCTACACCAATAGTCATTTCTTCCTTGGTTAGATCCGACCACAGACTAATCACCATGGAAATCCACATCTCGCCCACACACCGCCCCCCACAAAGCTGACTTTGGGCTACTAAAAACAGAGGTGGCTACCTTTGGGTCTATATTATATAGTCAAAGTTTCAAAACTTCGAACCTCACATGTGCGAACTCTTATGAGCGAAGTTTGAAACATCGACTATATAATAAAATATATAAAAAAAAAACTTACCTTACCGCTCTGAGAAGGGGGCTTAAATATACCAACTCCGAGAACACACTTAGTGCAGAAAAGGAAAATTTCCCATTCTGCGCATGAAAAGCCATTGACTTTCACCTTCGACCTGTCCGACGTTTGATCATATGATGTCGACCATCTATGATTCGAACATCGGAACGGTCGCTCATCTAATATAGACCCCTAACTTCATGGCACCCATGTCAATGGAAAATAGATGCATGACTGCTGAATCATACACTAATGCACTGTATGAACACGTACATAAATGCATGGAACTAGCCATACTTAACAGAACTATGATGCTCTTCTCCAAAAAAAGAAGCTAATCTTGTGGTCCTCTGCCATTAATGAACTCTACAATAGAAGGAAGAAACTGGTGCAGAAAAAGGTGAAGTCCAAAGACTGGAAAAACTCCCTTATTAGCCTCATCAAAAAAGTTGAGATTCCTCATCAAAACCTCTAAAGCCAGCTATGAAGTCAGAATTGCAACAGACACTAAAAACAACCACAAAGCCTTCTATAGTTATATCAAGAATGTCCATGGCAATACTCAGGTTTGCTCTGAGTTACTGCCCAATGGTACCTCCTAACCCAACAGATATTGCCAACAAACTGGCCGACAGATTCAATGCCAACTTTACCCCTCTCTCCCTCCCCAAAGGACCAATCACAATACTGAAGGAATGCCAGGCACCCAGCATTACTACAGCACAGGTTAAGGCTGCATTGTCCAAGGCCAAGAATACAGCTTCCACGGGACCCAATAATATCCCTGGATGTGTTCTACATGAACTACAAAGTGAACTGGCATCACATCTGTGTGCCCTGTTCACTCACAGCCTCACCTCAGGCTTTGTCCCTACTGAATGGTGCACTGCTGCAGTCATCCGTCTCCATAAAGGGGGAGAGACTACAGACCCTGGGAATTATCGCTCCATTAGCCTGATGAGTCTGATATGTATGGGGGGAATGTTGTCACCTCACAGCAAGTGATTCTCTGGTTCCATTCTCGGCTGGCGCGCCTTCTGTGTGGAGTTTGCATGTTCTCCCTGTGTTCGTGTGGGTTTCCTCTGGGTACTCCTGTTTCCTCCCACAATCCAAAGACATGCATCTGGAGTATTTCTCCCTGAGCCTCCACTGAAAATAGGCTCTGTCCTAGTTGGACTTTCCTGGTAAATAAAATGATAAATAAATAAATAAAAAAGAATGTAAGGCTTTGGAGCGCATCATCGTGGACCTAATTAACAAGGATATAGGGAATCTTCAACTAGATCCTACTCAGTTTGGTTTTGTAAAAGGTAGATCATTCCTGCTCAACCTGATTGACTTATTTGAGTCAGTCAGCAGAGCTGTGGATGAGGGCAAGGCAGTTCATACAGCCTAACTCGATCTGGCCAAGGCCTTTGACACCATTCCCCACTCAGGAATTATTGATAAACTCACCAAACTAGGCATCAACCCCTATATCACTAGGTGGGTTGCAGATTGGCTCACAGATAGAACACACATTGTGAAAGTAGCAGACTCCAAGTCAGACTGCTGACCAGTCATGAGTTGAATCCCACAGGGATTGATCCTGGGTCCTCTCCTGTTTGGCATTTACTTCTCAGAAGTCCAGGCCAACATGGAGGGACTCTGGCTGACCAAGTTCACAGATGACTGCAAGCTGGAAGCTATTATTAACTCCCCAAGTGATGTAGACATCCTACAGAAAGGCCTCACCGAGATCAATGACTGGTGTTAAAACCATGGCCTTAAGCTTAATGCCAAAAAATGGGTCATCATCAACTTTGGGAAAAACTCAGTTCCCACTAATTACCACATTGATGGGAGCCCACTGAACACTGAAGCCATTATAAGAGATCTGGGGAAACAGGTTGACAACAACCTCTCCTTCGACCACCACATTGCCACTGTGGTCAGAAAGTCCTTCTATGTGGCACATCTCATTACCAAGGGTTTTGCATCCAGGAAGAAAGAGGTCATCATCTCTCTCTACTCTTCCCTCATTAGGCCAGTCATTGATTATAATGCCCCATTTGGCATGTACCTCACTAGACACATACAACAGCTGGAAAGGCCACAAAGGTATCTCATGAAGAGGATCCTAGGCCTTAAACACATGCCCTACATTTACAGGTTAAAGACTCTCCAGCTATTCTCTGTCTCATATCGTCTACTAAGAGATGATTTCTGCTTGACTTAAAAAGCCATGTCTGACCCAGCTCTGGTAGAAATGCTACATCTAAAGAAATCCCAATCCCTCCACACCACATGCTCCGGAGACCTCAACCTCATTACCACAATCAACAGAACATACTGGAGGGACAGGTTCATAACCCAGACTGCTCATGCTCTGGAATAGACTTCCCATACATGTCAAGCAAAGCACTTCACTGGCTGTCTTCAAGAGAAATCTTGATGAGTTATTGGGAAATAGAAAGTTCACCCCGGGGATCACTCCAGTGGCTCTACTTGATAGGGGCACTAGGAACTAACGTCGGGCAGCATGATGCCAGGGCACTTCTATGGGCTAGGCTTGTAAAGGCTCCAGGGCCATTAGCCTAGTATGCACCTATGAACATTGCTTGATCTTGAGATGAAGTTTGTTCCAGAGGAGGAGTGGTTCCCTGAGTAATGAATCTCCAGTATGATTTATTTATTTGCTGAAACAGGTTAAGACATCTGGTTGTAGTGTTCATAGGGCTGATTGATTTGTGGAGAAAAAGAAGTCTTGGACTGCTGGCCAGGATCAGTGATGTGTTAGTGGATTTCACCAGAAAAGGGGATACTGCAAGAGTAGTCCAAGTAGGAACAGTGTTAGTGAAGGGAAGGTCAAGACTCTGACCCTTAGTGGGCTGTTTAACTATTTGTACAAGGGAGTCAGCAATACTTAGTCTATGAACCTTTGATTGCCCGGTGTTTGGGTAGCTCCAGCTAATCACTAGTCATTGAAGTTAAGTAAAGTTAGCATTCAAAAAGGTGTTGTTATTTATGGGCAATACAATAAGCACATTTATTTTTCATTGTTCACTGAGGACTTAGAAGGGGATCATGGTAGGCTATGAATTAATAACTGTTTAAGGTAATTTGAAGTTCAGCAAGTTCTGACAAATATTAATCCTTTCCCAAAGTTTCCAGCAAATCACAATGTTTGATCGGGAATGAAACCCACTAAAGAGGAGTGCTGTCTTTGCATTAAAACCAAGTCTACTACAACATAGGTGATGGATATGTTTGAGTTGATGGAGAACTTTAAGATCAGGCAATGTATGAAGACTTTCTGCATTGAACAGAGCAACTCTTATTTGTGGACTGGATTGGAATTTATTGCTAGCGTTTTTGTTATGTTGCAATGTCCAGAAGGTGGACTTTGCCAAAAAAAAACAAAAAACAACACAGACACACACACACACACACACACACACACACACACACACACACACACACACACACACACACACACACACACACACTATGGGGGCAGCTTGTGCTTCAGCCAGTTTGGGAATCCATGAAATGAAAGGTGCAGATCAGCTTTGGTGAAGTAATTTAGTCTATTATCTCATCTCACTAGAAAAAATGGAGTGGTGCATGATAGTTAGAAGATGATGTTAAGGAGCTGAAGATTTGTCATTCCTTACAGGGAGACTGGGGAAGGAGGAACAGAGCACATTCTGGGTCTTTAACTCATTCACTCCAGTGGAGCTCAGGAAGTTTGCATTGTAACTTGCAATGGGCCGAGCCTAAGCTATTTGACAGAATCAAATTATGTCCTCACATTTTAAACAAATGTTCATATCTCTGGGACCATAGGGGTTATAAAAGAAGTATAAAGAGCAAATCCTTCAGCACAAACTTTTTTTTTATAATGGTAGTATTCCTTATGTTCTAGGTCTTAAACCTAATTTTATAAGTGACAGTAAATACAGTAGTGAGATCTGCGGTGGTGGTGCTGCGGTAGCGTTGTCGCCTCACAGTAAGATGCTGTCCGGTTCGATTCTCAGCTAGAAAGTCTTCTGCGTGGAGACATACGTGAATGGGCATACCTTTGTTGAAGGTTGTGCGGCAGGGTTGGTAACTCGGCACGTAAAAATCAACTACAAATCATTAGCGGACCGGAGTTCCGCTGTGGCGACCCCTAACCGGGAAAAGCCGAAAGACACAATGACAACAGTAAATACAGTAGCTATTACATTTGTAATACTGTAAACAACTTACAATATCTCAGCGACCCCTCAAGTTACCCACATACTGCCAGCAGCAGTTTATTCAGCTAGCTGAGAGCTTTTATATGAGGCTAAGGAGTTCTGTCTGTGTTACTTGGTTGTTGAGATATTTAGAAAAAAATGTGAAAATTATATCTATATAAATTAATATCATAAAAACAACAGTTAATATCTAGTTACCTGTAGTAGTGGTCAAATATTAATCCAGTTGAGTTTACTATTGTGTAAGCTTTAATATAACATCTTTTAAAACCTTGTACATAGCATGGTTTTGGAATTATTGATGCAAATATGAAAAAGCAATATTTGACACCTAGAAGCGTCAGTAGGAGTTAACTGCAGATGCACCTGGGGGGCATCACTCGGATGTAATGAGTAAGAGCAAATTTTCATAAAGGATTGTGAACTCATGAAGTTGATTGCACATGGTCTTGAAACTGTTCAGACATTGTCTGGAACAGGCAATGATTTTTGTATAATTCAGACAGTATTTGACCAAATGAGAGTACTGTCTTTTACAGATCTCTGTCTGTTTGAGATTCAGCATTTTCTGCTGAGCATCTACCTCAGAGTAGACCTAACTATTAGTTTCAATGAGTTGGTAGGCTTGTTTGCTGAATCCAGCAAATCGCGTTTAGTAGTTAATTCATCATCATTTAATTACTTGCTTTGGATGTGGTTCTGTGATCCTAGTTGTCTTGTCTGTCTAAATAGTTTTCATTTTCTTTAAGGTTGCAGTTAAGAAATTTAAGGTCTGCTGTTCATTTTGTCTGTCAGACCACTGTTTAGGAGGTTTTACAGTACGTCCTACATGACAAACTTCAAGTATTTTTAATATTCATTTCTGGTTGAAATAACTACTTTTCTGTTTTCCAGAACTACAGGAATTTCTTTCAGTTGCTTCTTAGAGAAATCCTCAGGTTTCAATAACACAGAAATACTCATTCCTTCATATTCTTCATCTGCTGGTTTGAAGTTTAACAGTGTGACTGTTATGTAATTCTAGATTTAGATAATTTGAAGAATAATAAATGCATTATTACTTATTTATGTTTTGGTAGTAGGCTTCTTTTGTTGATGGTTGCTTTAGGCTTTTTTAGTAATGAGAGTGCTTTTAGGCCCATAGGATGTTTTCAAGTATATGATAAATGCAAGTGTCTATTTAATGTCATGACATTACAGTGTCAATTGTGCTACTTTCTGTGTAGAATGTGCACATCACTCCTGCCTCTCTGCTGGTTTTCGTCAGGTACTCTCTGTTTTTCCTAAAAACCTGCTATGGGTGAATTGATAATACAAGGTGCCCTTAGGTTCTTTAATCTCTCTGACTTTCTAAATAAGTTTTTAGGGAAGCTAACAGACTTTTTAAGGTTTTAGTGATGAATTATATTCAAATAGGACAGTTCTTGTAGTTGCGGTTAGGTCCAAGGCAAAACAAACATTGGGACTATCTCCAAATGGTATCAACCCCCCTGCAGCCACATTTACCATTTCTTGCTGTTATGAAAAATACAACTTGTCCGTCAGAAACTTCCAAGACATAGCAGTCTTGGGGTGGTTTATTTGTAAATCATTCAGCTCTAAAACATTGAGAAGCCTCTTATTTTTCCTAAAAATTTATTTAGAAAATCAGAAATTGAAGAACCTTGTGCATAGGAAGATGGTGTTTTAGTCTTCCCAAATGGAAAACCTCTTAGCAGCCAGGAAAGAAGCTAAATAAGTCACAAACTAAAGCCTTTGTCTGATCATACCTGGATGCCTCTGCTGTGGCACATGATAAACCCTCAGAACAACCTGTTTGGATTGCTGATCCAGCTCTTGCAACCTATTTAAAATGCTTATAAAGAGTTAGGTATATCCAGACTGATCAAGCAGATAGCCAGGAACCACAGATGGTCATCTCTGAGGGACCCAAAGATATACTTAAATCAAGTTTTAGTTTAAAAGTAAGTGCTCAGAACCCTCATATAGGTATGTCAGAGATCAGAGCTTACCCAGTGCATTTATAAAGATATCCTCAGAAGGAAGAGATGAAAAGCTAAACACTCATTTTCTGCAGCTTCTACCACCCCCTAGGGATACTCAGAAAGAGTGCATTTTACCAGGGACTGTTCAAAGTTATTATGTCTGTAAAACATCTTCATTTCTTTTCTTTTCCTGTTTCTTCTTCTCCTAAGAGGGCTAGGAAATCTTCTTCCGAAAAAGAGGCATCAGAGGTGGAGTCCATGGCTTATTCCTTGTAAATCTGTTCTATTAAGTTTGTGTTAGATGATGAGGACACTATATTTCCAGAGAATCTCCTTGAAGAGCTTTCTTTCAGGGATACCTTTATGAAAATATTGCAACATTTTCATTTGGAAGGTAATCAGGTTTCTGATATGCATATTAGATAGTATGACCTATATGTGGGTGTTCCTAACCTTTAGCAATTCCTCCTAAGTTAGAAGCCTTACAGGACACTTCTGCTTCACATGGTCTGAACCCAGAGTCACAACTTGCAGTTCCTATAAAATAATGAATGGTTTTATGAAGTCCCTTACACCCAGTTTTTGTACAAAATCTGTCTACAGATCTAGGAGTAATTTCTATAGTCAGATAGGCTTACTAAATTGATTACATGTACTAAATGCCCTGCCTAATGACAGCAGAAGTAGGGCAATGGACCAGTATGTAAAGAAAGTGTACACTTCTGCTACACTTTCTTTCCATGCCATAAACTACGAAACCTGCATAATTAAGTATGTTTTTCTCTATTTTGGGTGATACTATCAAGTCAGTGTCAGACAATAAATCATCTGTACTATCACTGCTCACCTTAGCTGCCCAAGTAGTTAGACTCTAATTCAAGCTTATAGCATCTTTTTGTATGCTTCTAGTTAATATTCATACTTCCTTATAATGTCCAGAACTTTTTTGGTATCACTTCTTTAACAAAATGACATACCAGCTAAAAGCAGGCACCATTAGAAAGAGCAAAGATTTTCTAAAAAAAAAAAAAATGACACTAAGATTGTTAATCTAGGCAGGAGCGGAATTAATCAGTTTCCACTTATTATTCTATTTTCACATTTTATGAAATGCCATAGTGGGAAACAGAAAAATTCCTTGCCGATGTCCATTTATATTGCACTATACCTGAGAAATTGTAGTGGTTTGTTAGTGATTATGAAAACAAGCAATATTTCCATATGTACTTAAAACTTCAAAAAACAAATGACTTTCAAACTATTGCATGACATCAGGGAAAACCTCAGATATTGTTCAAGAAAATTATCATTGATATTTGTACTGTAAGTCGCACATCTTGAGACATACTCAGTTTTATTTATTTTGTTAATTATATAATTAAGCATATGCTTTGATACTTCTGTAAATATTTCAGTAAACATGCACTCAGAGAGGAAATAATTGCTGTCATGTGAAATCTTATGTCTGGTTAACAAAAGTGTTCTAACGATATATGTCTACATTGTATGATTTTCCAAGATATGACAATTTGTTAAAATTTAGCAACAAAGCTACTTATGGATTCATGTACATAATAAAATAATATTTATGGAAAGACTATGAATGCACTGAATAATATCACTGTAAACAATACTTTTTTTGATGACATTGCCAACTGTGCAGTGATAATATTTTTTTGACAAAATATTTATACTTTTTAAGTTGATTTTCCAGAAAATATTCTGGAATACAAAGATGTGTGTTGGCTGCTCGAGGTGTGACATTCTATGCCACATAGGTGTTAATGGGTTAAGTTTAGTTACAATGCTGCTGATGTACATTCTAGAGTCATAGTCACTGGCTGTGTTTTTTAGCTTTAGGCTGCATTCATTGGCAGCAAATGTCAAGTCTAAACTGTATGATGTTCCTCTGGACAGGGAGAATCTTTATGGTTGTGCAGGTGATGAAGTCTGTAAAAAGCAACAGAAAAGAGGCAAGATTATGCATGATTTAAATTTTTTCTTTCTTTCTTTTGTCCCAAAATTTCAGTATAACTACCTTTCCAAACCAGTCTGTTCTTTTGAAAGCACCAGAACCTCAGCAGAGGTGTAAAAACTTCATTAAAAAGTTCTTTAAGGGAAAAAAATCGATCCAAACGTTCCTTCCCTGGCAAGCCTGCCAAACTATGATTGCCTACCCCCTTCCTGTCCTCCTATTCCACTCCACATCAGCCTTTCCATCTCCCTCTCTCAGGAAGGCTCTCACAGTGCCTTTCTATGTTGAGACTTATAACTTCAGATCAATGCATCATTGACATCAATGAGAAAAGCTACAAATTATCTTGGTTTTTCCCTGTGAGCCATTCAGGTATTATTTTGTGCCACCAAACTAAAAGCACAAGTTTTCCCATCCTGCAGGCTCTGTAACATCAGGGAACTATATAACTAGTTCCTCTCTGCCAGCAAAGAAAAGGATTTCACTCAAGGGTTTTTCTTGGTTTCCAGAAAAGAGGGCTCCTGGAGATCCAGTTTGGATTTACCAGACCTCAACACCCTTTTATTTGTATGAAAATTCAAGATGCTATCTCTGCAAACTCTTCTTACTTTGATCCTTCTTCAGGCTTTCATGATTACCCAGAACCTCAAAGATGTTTATCTCCATATTCCTATTCATCCAGAGCACAGAATGTTTTTAAAATGTTTTGACTTACAGTTTGA